>NC_135696.1:15404573-15704573 GCF_964276395.1 Gasterosteus aculeatus | reverse complement strand
GCCTCTCCCAGAAAAGTGATCTAAAGGCGTTTTGGTCACAGTCCCGTGATCCTATTCACTGTTGGACTTTTCCATTGTCTGAATTTGCATCAATCATAGGTTTGTTTGACCAGGTATTACAGGCTCTATTGTGTAACTTTTCTCTTTTTACGCAAAGCTGATTCTGTTTTCTTTGGCTTGTTGACAAGGCCCCATGTGACAGTCTCACTCAGAGACTCATGCTTTGGGAACAGCTCATCGTACGTACGCCGAGTTCCTGCTTGTCTTTAAATCGATGGAGCACTTTGCTGTTGCCCGTTTTATTGCACGGCGTGGCGACCGTATCCAGATCCCTCCTTCGTTTCTGCTCGGCAAGAAAACTATTCATTCATCAAATTGTTGGTACCACAGAGTAGAAATTACTGATTCTGGGGGGTCCCTGGCTGTTGAGAGGCAAACTCCTCTGGTCCCACCTACCAAACAGTGGAAAGCACCTTTTCAGGTGAAGTCATGACAGAGTAGTTTTGCGGTGGAGGACTGACGATAGGGGGAAACAAAAGAATGTTCTGGAAACAACTTAATTAAGCACATACCCTGATGACAGTGATTATCTCCTGATTGCCTTGATAACAGGTTTGCACCAGACGAGCAAGAGAGACTAAAAGCCAAAGACACATAGGCAGACGTATCAAGGAGGTATAAAAGAAAGACAGCAGATGATGAAAAGCTGTTGTATGAGCCAACTTAACCTGGAGGCACTGGCCCGGCTGCCTGTGCGCAACATGATACGTCCTCTGTGACAGCCGCTGACACCGCTTGATGTGTGGACCCAGAGGTTGTGGAGCCGTGAAAGAACTGTGGATGCTGTTGTGTGTGTATATGTGTGTGTGTGTGTGTGTGTGTGTGTGTGTGTGTGTGTGTGTATGTGGCGGCGTCGTGGGGTCGGGGTTGGCATGCTCATGCAAAAACGCCACAGGGCAAGTGGCACACCATCCTCCATTTTTGGAATTGTTAATTGCAGATTAAATTGCATTCCGGCGTGCCGCTCGCTCGATGAATGAGACGCCCTGTGGAATGTAATGTCACGGCGGGCTAACCTACATCAGCCGGGGCACTTAATGCAGAACATGGACACTGGCGACCAGCAACCAGTCCTCCATTATTTGCCCCTGGCAGAAAATAAGGGAGCAAACACAGTAAATCCACATAGTCCTCGTGAAACTTGAATGAGCCGCTGGGTAAACACCGTGGATGTGTCACACACTATATGCCCCAATATAAAGCCCGTGGAGCGATCAAAGCGTCAGGCTGACGAGCCGGCCTCATATGCGGGACGAGATGTGCGTTGGGCCGGTTTGTTCGAGGAACAGTGTTTGTTGTACACGGGGAGCAGATGGCACCACCATTGACCCCGCCGTGTGTCTTCCTGTCCCCTAGCTGAACCACAGCGTGAAGGGCCCCTTATCTGGTCAAACTGGGCGGTGGGGAGGGGAAGGCTTTGAAGGCACGCTTGTGTGGCGATGCAATCAGGCAGACTGCTGTAGGGCCGCATCCCTTTCACCCCCAGACCCCCCCCCCCTCCCAACACTCCCAACCCCTCCAGTCCAATAACCTTATTCGAAGCCACAGAGGGATGCTCCGAGGCTCCCTGGTTTGTTTCGAGCAGTGGAGACTCGAGGACAGGCCTTGGGAATTGTGCGGGCGGTATCACGTAGGGTCCTTCCCATTCCCCAATAACAAGCAACATCTTGCGGAGGATCTCGAAGTGATAAAACACAAACCCAAAACCCGGGGGATTTGTTGCAAATTTTCCACCCTGTACAGAAAAATAAATAGAGATTATCTGTTGAGACAACATGATCCCAGTGGCCCCCTTTTACTCTACTCTGCATGGAGGACACAGATAAAGACTCTCAGATATCGACTGGAAAAGAAGGCTTCGGAGGTGGATCACATGAGCAGTTCATGCCAATGGACTCACTGTATGGATCCTAGATGAAGCTAATGCCATTGTATAAATGTCTGTGCCCGCTGTCAGAAACTACGTGCAGATATTAGTGTGTCTTTAAGTCAGGTCAAATAATTTCATTATTCCACAAACGGTGTCAGTCCAGTATTATTGAGTCTTTGGTTGTAAAACCGCACCGGAGCTGAGGAAATCTTTTGCTTCCAGTCCACTTGTGGTCGGTGGAATATACAGCAAGTACATTAGCATGTTAGCATAAATGCATGCCATCCCTCCCAGATATTTCCAATTATTTCTGGTGATATAACAGACATCATTTGATGCTTTCATCCTACACTAATATGTTCCACACTAGCATTGTAACAACACGCCACCACTCACAGATATTGATTTGGATTAGACTGTCACGTTCGGGGATCGCATAAAAGAGGCTTCTTCTTTTCATATATATATATATATTTTTTTTTTCAATATCCCCCCCTCACTCATTTCCGTTCCCCTTTCACTGTCACATCTCCATGCTGCCTCCACACAGGCCCTTTGATGTGCCTGGTTTAATTTGGAGCTTAATGGAATCTGTGGCACTGCTGTGCCTATCAGTGGCAGGATCACAGATCCCAGGGTTCATTGCGGTATGCCTCCATTCTGGTGAGTGGGTGTCAAGATAGCCGTGAAACAATGGAGGAGGGCCTGCAGCCCTGGGAGACGAACTGCTTCTCCAATGCAGTATCGGAAGCCCCTTTCGGGTTATTGCCAGTGTGTTTTTCACTGGAGGAAATCCCATCTGTAGCTCATCAATACAAATAACTGTTGACAAATACAAAGACAATGCGTCACGCCTTTTATTTGCTATTACATGATGTATTTGAGGGCTCAATATATAACCACGGCGAAAAGATCACGTCGATCCCTTCCTGTGTACCAAACTTTCTGTTCTCCCACCCTTCACTGTGCAGGTTGTCTGTTTTCGTTCACAACCATTTGTCACCTCGCTCTGGATCACTTGTTATCTTTTAAGTCCCCGCAGTTGTCTCGTCTGTAGATTGTTTTTTCTTTCACGCGTTCAGTCCGTATTCTAGTCTGCCTCCTAATTTAGACCCCTGAGATCAAAGTCTCCACCGGTCAGAAGCCAGCGGGGCGACTGAACCCGGGAGAGATGTCAGGGATTTCACACACAGCCGCCCAGACAACAACTCTCTATCCATGGCAGCAGTAAATCAAAGCAGGTGGTTTCCTCACCAATAACCTCTCCACAGGATAGAGCGCTCGGGGGCAGCGGGTTATGAGCGAGCAATGATAAAAGTATGGCCATAAATCAATTCTGCATCCCTATCAAAGGCATATTTCTACCGCTGAGTGTACCGTTTAACTAGCATACTAGTAAAGAGGAAGTTCAATCTGCGTGTGGAAAGAGGACAGGATCTGCGATCTGAGGCCTGACGAGAAAACGCCCTCAGCCACGCATCTGTACAGTACTCAAAGACACCGGCAGTCATGTTCAGACAGCATGCTAGCAGGGGGAAACCCCCCGATACAGGCGCCTTTATCTCTCCTCACATAGTCGGCTCATTGAACTCTGCTGCATGTAACGGCACATACAGGAGCCGTGTTGGAGGTGCTTCGCCTCTGTCTTTCATCCATGCTCGTACTTGACGTGTGCCAGTCACATCGTTGTATCGCAGGGAGAGTTGTTTATTTGAGCGGCGTGCCTTTTGTCCTCCGTACACACGTTGCTCTCCTCGGCATTGAATCGGCATTGTTATTCGCGATCGATAGGGTCATGTCAGGCCTCTGGACGGTTTTGATACATATTTATTTCGCATCATCTACGAGGGAACAACGTGTGGCCATTTGTGCCCAAGGAAAAGAGTCGTTGTGGAAAAACTGCTTTGAACACTGAGAAATTCAAATTTCATGCCACAGTTTGTCCAAAATGAAAGACATGTGTGCACACCATCTCGGAAACGTGAATGCAATCTCATTTTGGGTCCATCAACGAATGGAAATTCTAAATGAATGCAGCAAAAATGAAATGCAGTTTGTTTAACTAGTAGTGTGTAATTGAGTTTTCTTATGCGCTGAAATTAGATATTGCCAAACACTTCAGAGATTTTTCAGCATCCACGTTTCATATTTTCAAAGAGCTTTGGTCAAGAAATTAAATATTTTTAACAGTCAAAGCAATTAATTTTCCAAAACAGGCTCCATTCCTGTGGGGTTCAGATTAAACATTCTTCTGAAGCTGATTTTAGAAAAGAAAAAACAGTATTATTACGAGCTCCTGCATTTATTTGATGTCTGACAACTCCTCATACAAAGACATATATAACATTTGACTTCAATGCAGTTCAAAGCAAAATATGTATTTCTTTCTGCTTACACTAGTTTGAATACTCCTCATGCAGATCAAAGCAGAAAAGTTCAATCTTGACTTCGGTCAAACTCAAATTCCAATATACCCGCGGGCCTGTAAACAAGGTTTGCTTTGTTTGCATAATGCACCTTGCGCTACATCAAGTTCGAAATCCGCCACTCCGGACCAACTGTTGCTACAGCGAGCCACTCGCTTCCCATCACATCCCTCTGATGCCTCTGTGAATGAGTGGTATTTAAGAGCCGTGGAGATAAAGGCGCACGGGGCAAATTGGCAATACCATAAAGCAGTTTACTGGCTGTTGGAGCACGCCGCTCTCATGGCGCTTTGATGTGCCGAAATGCAAACCTTTTTACGGGGCCGCCTGCCGACAAGACAACGCCGCAGTCGGCCCACGCTTCCCGGGACCCCGCAGCTCAACTGTTTGCACCCTGGCTCGTAAATCGATGGGTGTAACAATGGAACTGCTTTAGCCGAGCTGTCCGGGCTGCCTGTTCCGTTCCGATTTGACAGATGA
This sequence comes from Gasterosteus aculeatus, assembly GCF_964276395.1. Lineage (NCBI taxonomy): Eukaryota > Metazoa > Chordata > Actinopteri > Perciformes > Gasterosteidae > Gasterosteus > Gasterosteus aculeatus. Next base: position 15,699,737 of record NC_135696.1, on the reverse strand, counting down.
CGAGGTTTGTGGAGCGGCGGCGGCGGCGGCGGCGGCGCCCGGCTCTCTCGGCGCTGCACCTGAGCAGGAGAAGCCTAGTCCTCTGATGTCCGTCTGCAAATTGACTTGCCTTTTCAGGCTTTGACCCTGACGTCTGATGTAAGACCCAGACACCCTCACATCAAAGGGAGCGGAGGGGGGTGGGGGGAGAATGGATTTCTATTTTGGAAGAAATATTGACTTTCGGGCACTAAAGTGATGAGGCTTCCAGCTTTTGGTATCCTATGTGATACAACAGAATCTAAAAATTGATTTTTTTTCTTTAAATGAAACTATCACGGTGTAGGTGTAGTGTTTTTGGTTGCATTATTTGGCAGTTTCTCTTGAATGGCTATAAGATTGAGCCTAAATGGGTTTATTTTCTCATTATATGCCTTGAAAATATACCTCACTTGTGTTAAGAGATGTTTGGGGTGTTTTCATAACATACATTTTCAGATCATAAAAAAGGTATCTTTTCCTTTTACAAAATTGATTAATTGTGTATCAATACAACTAAAGTCCTTCATTCAAACATTGAAGTAAAGTACCTCAATAGCATCAACAAAGTAAATCCGTAATATTGAAAGCAAAATGATTCACTATGCAGAATTGTTCCCCTTTGTATATTATGTTACATGTTATTACTGACTTTACTGATGCATTAACAATTGTAGATGATCGACCTGTTTTACACTGGACTTTCAAACTATAACAATGATCATATACTATGAGATAACCATATTCACTTTATGTAAAACATATTGTCCATAGTGTTTTTTACATGTCCCTTAAGAGGGCAATGGAGTAAAAGATAAAACTCAGGCGTAGTGCCTCCAAATGTGACCACTTTTCCCTCCCACTTTTAGCACTACAGTGAGTGTGCTTAGGGTGGAAAGGCCAAACCAGCACTCAGACACACTTAAAACTTCACGCTGCATCCTGCAGCCCAGTATCAACAAGCGGGAGCCAGCTGGAGTCACTACAGAGGTGGAGGCCACCTGCTGCTGCTCTGCAGGCCCATTCTGCTGCAGCAGAAAACATACCAGCACTGCTTTGGGACCGGCTCATCAGGGCAGAGGTTACACACACACACACACACACACACACACACAGAGTGCAAGGAACCAGTGGCTTTCAGGTACGGATTTTCTTGACGCCTTCTATGAGGATGGGTTTTGCTTGATTCCAGTAAAGACACACTCACTGCCAGGAAACCCTGAATTTGACATCAGTTAACTTGCAAAGGCTCACCAAAATAATTTACTCTTGATATGATGAGATTTCTCTTTTTTTCTTTCTTTTTTTCTATTTGGCAAAATGTCTTAATCACTTTATAGAGTGATTAACCGAAGAGGTGGGACGGCAGCCACTGCGCGCACACACAGCACACAACACGCACAAACACACACAGAGCCAGACTTGTAGAGGCCCAAAGATAGCAGCAAAGCCCCCCCTTCCCCCAATACACACACACTCACACCTAATGGCACTACCAAAGCCCCCGATGATCTTTGTTGTGAAAAGTTAGCTCAGTCTCTAGATCCACCTTCAAGGTTCAGTCGGCCGCTGTGCTCAGAGAGGAGTTTGCGGGATGGAAAAGCGTTTAAGCTGGATTCTCAGCGGGGATCTCCGCAAAGCACGTCAGAAGAGAGCAAAACCAAGTATTATACAGCTTTCTTTGAAGAGTGGGAAATACCAGTTGTTATGTTTCCCCAAAATAAGCAGCACAAACTGTGGGTTTGTACCTTCAATTTTTCTCCTTGTACAAATAAAACTAAACATGGGGGCGACGCAAACACACACAGCCACATATGAGCGTGCAGGAAAACTCTTTGAGATTCAGGGGCCTCGTTGTGCGCATGAAAAAAAGCCTCAGTGATTTACTGTACTTGTACCCACACGCACACACACACACACACAGCAAACCACTTCCTAACCCTCCACCGCTAACTACAGCGCAGCCGCCTGAGAACAGTGTCCCTCCTCTGGCTGTTCTCTGTGTAATCGTCGGCTGGGCCGCGGCGGCAGCCACAGCGCTGCCTTGCTCGAGGGCCTCCGGTAAAACGAGCCAGCCACCTGTGAGTTCGGCTGGCTGGCCCGTTGCCAGGACAGAAAACCGATATGAAAGAGAGGACCTGGGAAGGCGTCGCACTCCAGTGCAAAGCACACACACCATCACTTGCACACACACACACACACACACACACACACACACCAAAGGAGGGATAATTCCCTTGGCCACATGAAAGCGGGAGGCGGTGGGCAGAACGCCAGGCAGCGCTACCTGGAGACAAAGGAGCAGCACCTCGGGGGTGATATTCATCTTGGATTCAACATGCTGATGGATCCCGCCTGTGAAGGGGGAGAGGCGGACTGTGTGTGTTTGTGTGTGTGTGTGTGTGTAAGCAGATGAATATATTTGAGCCTGCAAGCGATGTGCGCTCCCAGCATGCAGCAGCTCCGTAGTCTGCAATTAATCTCTCCGACATCAGGCCTCCCCCCCAGAGGGGGCAGGTTTCTCTCTGCTGCTACTGATCTACGCCGCGCAGCGGCCCCCCCGGGGGCGTGTGGGGGCGTTCTGGGGGAGCTCACCCAGGCCCACTCAGGCGGGAGGGGAGGGGGATCCACCTGAGACGCGAGCGGCGGCGCAGCTCACCTGGCTTGGCAGGGGGAGGGACGGTGTGATGTAACAATCGGTGTGATCGTCGGCTAATTGAGCGAAGGAAATGCTATTTAAGTCGCATTTATGTCACAACATGTTTGATTCCTCGTCAGCGTCTTCCTCTCTTGAAGCTTTTTATTCGGCTTTTGTCTGACCTCCTTGTGAAATTTAATGAAGACGTTATTGTAATGTGAAAACTTTGCCTCTCTCCGAAGCGCGACTTTGGGATCTACGTCAAACAGCGTGGTTTTTGCTTTGATGACGATGCATTTTGACATTATCTGATGGGTTTAAAAAGAGCTTTTTTGATAGTGTCTCAGCTGCTTTTTCTTCCCAGGGTCTGACAGCATCGGAATCACCAGGAGCGGAGGCACATGGAGGCACGTGTTTTTAAACATCAGCAGTGAAGTACAACGATGCAAAGATGCAAAGATTGCACATTACACTCACATTCAGAGTTGACGAGGCTTCAGAACAAAATCGTTATTTGATAAATGTAGGAAGCTAGAATAAGATCTCAAGCCCCCAAGGAACAACTGCTCCAGTTTGTTTGAGCTGCAACAAATAGTCAATTAATCTATTTGTTGATTACCAGAAAATATATCTACAACAACTTTGTCAGCTATTTGTTTATTGAGTGTTATTCTCCCAAAAAAACAAATGCTCCCCACAATGGACTTTTCTAGGAATAGGACTTTAGCTAATTATATTACTGGATTCTGGAGTGGTTGTTGGAGAAATGTGACATTCTGATTTTGTCAGATAAATGACGGATGAATAGATAATGAAAATAATCAATAGTTGCAGCCTTATTCAAAACGCAAAGACATTATGGTTTCTAAGACAATGGAATCCAGAAAAACAAGCTGAAACAAGAGATTTTCAAACTCTTTTCACAACAGATTTTTCTTTCAATACAATAATCTCTACAGCTCTGGCTTCACGTTGCATCATGACATGACATGACAACTGACACTAGAATCCCACTATCAACCGGCAGATAATCCAGCGGTCTGACCTCAACACCCCTCTGCGGTGAAAGGTCGGCATTACGGATTGAGCCACACAAACCAGCACCGGAAGCAAAAAGGAGGCTCCTCCCGCGGGCCCCTCGGCCCCCGCTCCCCGTACGGAACGCGGCCCACCGGCAGCTGCTGCCGCCAGATAATCCCGCGTTCACGTTTTTGCGCGCGCGGAGCAGAACGCGCACAGTGTCACTCCGCATCACTACAAAGGACCTGTGACGGGAGGATTACCGCGGCGGGGCCACGCGGCGCGTTTGGCTTTGGCGACGGGTTGGCTGCTGCGCACCACCAGCCTCTGTACCGGCCTAATGATGTTGTCTGAGCACCGAGGGGTGGAGATGTGGGGAGGCGGGGGAGGTGGGGGAGGGGGGGGCCTGTTACTTATCTCCACTGCTCCGCAGCATTTCTCTTAATTAAAACTCCTATCTGTGTCTTTGAAGTTCATAATGAGTCAGTTTGGTTACGCGGAGGAACAGGCTGATATTTACGCTGTTATTTCTCCACCTCTCGATTCCTCCCAGCGTTTCGACACCATATTGAATGTGCGCCGCCGCGCCACGTGCCAGCGCACAGGCGTGTAACGCGTTGTTGTGGCGCCTCTTCTTTAGTCATCGACGCGAAAAACAACCCAAAGGAGTGACGGTGTGGGAAATGAGGCCGGCAAAAAAAAAAAAGAGGGAGCCGGTGCTGCTGATTTTTCATTATGGGATGTGAATGGGTTTAATCTTATCACTGGCTGCTCCTCACAGCTTGTGCTGATCTCTCTCCCTCTCTCGCTGCACACTCGTGCTTTCACAGGCCTTTCAGATTACAGTCAAATATTACAGCCCGTGACCAATCTCCAATTAACCAAATGTTGTCGGGGTATAGTATCACCCTTGGCTCCTTTTCATGCTCCTTTAACGCCTTTTCAAGAGGCTTGAATATTTTTCACTTCTGCGCCACGAAACATCATTCTGTTGAAGCCTTCTTGCTCCGCACCGATGGGAGCTTAACCTAAATAAATCAGTCTCCCTGTAATGTATTCCTAAATCGGCTCGGAATTAATTGAACCTCAAAATTGTATTCCAATCAAGTAAATTACCGCAGCGTCGCGGCTTTGAAAGGCTGACCAAGGAATTTTGGGGTCTCTAATTATCCAGCGTTAGATGGGCGGATCTTTGAACGCGGTGGGTGTTGTTCGCCTGTTTTTCTCGTATTCCTGTCAGCGCGAGCTTCGGCGGCGGCCGTTGTGCCACTGTCGCGCCTCTGCGAGGTGACGTGTGTCCGGCTGCAGGAGGCGGCTGTGGTGGTCAAAGGTCAAGAGTTGTTATGACAATATCATGCACATGCCTAATAGGACATAATACAATACATAACATTTTATTTGGACCGACATGGATGCCAAGGCCACAACTCACCACTCTATTTTTTTTATTAATCTCGATCTGCCCCGTTGTTTTTATGCTCATAGGCTGCCTGTGTGCCCGTGTATTGAAGCAAACAGGAAAATAATTAGAGGCTGAACATCATGGGGGAAGAATAAATCTCGGAGAAGCAGGCGGGCCCTGTCACGGACAACCAAGATGCAAACTGCTCTGCCAACATTGGCGCTGATGAATAGATGGAGGCCTCTCTGCCGGGGAGACTATAAATGTTTTTACAGTGTGTGCGCGCCGATTTGTTGACCTGCACCCGTTTTGTTTGCAAGCAAACACCAGCTTTGTACAGTCTGCCTTCGCTTGTCTTTTAGACTTCAGTTGGCACCTTCTCGCTTTTCATCCGCGCACAAGAAATCCGCACCTTCTTTTCTAGATTCCTTGAAACTCCAGAATACAGAAGTTTTTCCTCTACCCACCCCCCCCCCCCCCACACACACACACACACACACAACCCCCCCCCCCCCCCCGAGTGGAGAGAACTTCAAACAAACACGCAGATAGTGTAAAGCACGTTTGATGTCAGCAGGGACAAACATTGCAGCGAGGACTGACAGTTTGGAGACGGTGTGTTCCGAGAAGCTCAATGTGAGAGAAACAGACACAATGGGCGGGGACGGACAACATATACGGCAATATTCTGTCTTTGTGTTCATGTTCATTCATACTTATATATATATTTATATGGTACAGTTGTTAAATACATCTCTTGATTTTTTGATATATTCCCTTTTCTTAATTCCTTGAATATTCCTTGTTATTGTATGTACTGTGTTTTTGTAATAGAAAGCACATGTAACCGGAGTCAAGTTCCAAGTATGCATAAGCATAAGTATACATGGGGAATAAAGCTGATTCTGAGTCTGAAGACTGATGGCTGTGAGAGTTTCTGGACTTTCTGGCAATCGGTTTCCCGTTTGAACTGGTCCATAATGTGGAGTTCTGTGGCTTTTTGATTCCTAACTTAATTGTTTCCCATGACTTTTACTCTGCTTCAAAGTCATATTTAATCACTTGTAACCGCTGGCGCGTCATATTTCACTTCTCAAACTGCCGATTGTGTGTCATGCCGCTGTAAATCTACAATATGCCATGAACACCCCATGAAGACTGTATTTATTATTCCCAACAAAAGCAAGAAAGAGCAAGAGTCAAGAAATGAAACATACACACAAACTTTTACAGAGCATCACTTATTATTTCTCCACAGGAGTATCGATTGGTTTCTGTCCACTGGGGGGCAGCAGAACGAGCCGTGAACACTACACAAACATATTACCGCCTTTAGTTTTACAAAGCCAATCGTATACTTACACCTTTCAGACACAGAGCATTAATAGCATTTCTACTACCTTTATGAATATAAGTCCAGTATTCTCTCTCCTCTTGGCTCCATCATTGGTCTTTACTGAAGCAGGAGTGAAATATCTGCTGCTCTTCAGCGGCTGAAAGCTTCCATGTGTTCACCATCTTGTCACAGCCTTTGTCTGTCGGCCGCTTGGTGCGGTGCGGCACTCACACAGTGGGATTCATGTGCTTTGTCACTGGAGCGGTGGGAGGGGACCTTAATCATAAAGGGAGGCCTTTCATGTAAACTGCCGTATAGTTTCTGGCACGCAACGATGACATTTCTTTCTCCTTTTCTATCTATTTTGGGACTAATAACGTTGGGGATGGCGTTTTCCTTGTTAGCCTTTCGATTACCAAGTCCAATTAGTTACAGCATAACATATTAAGGACCATTTTAATCAGTAGGTAAGCTGAGCTCTTGTGAATGTGTAGTGTGTCTTATTATGACATTGTTTACTTTTCACAACTCTCTAAAACTAAAATAAACTATAATGTATGAATGATTTAATGCTCTGCTGAAAACCTACAGCGGTTGTAACAGTTGGGCTCTTTTGATTTAATCCCTTATTGTCATTTTTGGTTCTCTTTGCCGTTTTCCAACAGCGCCTCAGACGTTTTTGTTTTTTACACAGAGCAAACTGTTCACTCTCATTCTTTTACGAAGAAGAAATGGCAAGACCTGCTGCTTCGCCCGTAAAATAAACGAAACAATAATTCATAGGATGACATATTGATTTGCAGCTGTGCAGCTTTAACATTATCAGCCTGATTCAAAAAAAAAAATTAAAGGAGAAATGCAGGCGCAGATGGAGGCAAAGTTGACGTGATTATCGCAGATATCTCAAAGGCCAGGGCTCCAGCCGATGGCACCTCCATTACTGACATACACAGCCCAGGGCCTGGAAATTGGCTTTCTGTGTCCAGAGGCAGAATTCACTGGAGCATCTTGAGAAAGTGCATTTGCAAGGACACAGAAGTCCTCCTCAGGTGTAAACCTTTGATCCTCCAGAGACCCCCACCTTCCTTTTTACCCCTCGGGTACAGGCATCAGCGTAATTGAAGATCATTACAGACCTACAATGCGACCCTTTTAGCGACCGTCTCCATAATGGAAATGAATTGTGCGGCGCGGAGCAGCTCACAACAGCAGAAAATGGAAGCCAAGAGGTAGAAGGAGCGAGGGATGTATTCCAAATTGAAATGAAGTGGAAATGCTCCGTCCGCGGTGCCATTGGTTAGCCAAGGAGCCGAAACGAGCAAGATTACTGGCTTACATTTGTAGCCCCTCAGTGTTTTTGTTTTGTTTCGCTGAAGTGGGGTGGTATTGGGGGGGGGGAAGAGCTGGGGAGGGGAGGTGGGGGTTGTGTGCACTTCAAAAGAATTTGCAACAAACCTAATTCATCTAAAGCGTAGGATGAGCTGGTAAGAAAGATGAAAGATGAAAGTGAGTTGGCATGGAAACAGAAAGCACATCAGTGCTCGCTGGCACACAAAAGGGTTGCTTGTGTTGCACGTAGCGTTTTCTGCGGGAAGAGATCCAGAGAGGCTTCAAGTGCTATCGTGACCTTACAAACGAAATTAGCCAATTATGACTAACTAGGGTGCTCAATTTGCACTTTTTTATGAGACCGTGCTCATCGTGTTTTTCTCTATTTTTACACAGGCCTTTAATCTGGAGCATAGAATCAACATTTTTGTTACACACCTTCGAGTATATTTCCTCCGCGCCCGTTGTGTTGGAGTGTTGCTGATCAATGTGCGAGCACATTCAAGACATTCCTATCCAAAAAGATAACTTGTAAAGCTTATTCCATCTGGGCTTCACACTTCCTTTCCACCCCTGGCCGTCCCCGTCTCTTCTTATAGCGCCTCATCTCAGCGTCGATGCAGGTGAAGCATTAATTGGCGAGCAGTCGGAGCCCATGTATCTTTCTTGTCTCCATTTGATCTTGGGTAGGGGAAATTCCAAAAGTTGCTACTGCGCAGACCTCCAGTGCTGCTGTCGCTGCACACACACACACACACACACACACACACACACACACACACACACACACACACACACACACACACAAAGAAACGAAGAACTGTGAAAAAGAAAGTTTTCCTGCAAACCACAGCAGCGTTCACAGAACAAACACTGTCCGAGTCAGGAAAAAAGAACAAAAGCAGACAATCATTTCCAGAAAAGCAAACATTGTACAACACTGTGGCCCCGAAAAACATTTGTGGCCAGAACATTTGAAACAAAGCCTCTAAACAGGTACACCGCCAGGAAACAGTGTTTACCATTTCATGTTTTCTCTCCGCGGAGGAGTTTGATCTTTTTTTTTCTCCTGTATATCCCGCAGTGTCACAAACACAATGCAGCGTCTCGTAGCTTCAAAGGCCCTTCGGTGACAGGTTCAGGGGGAAAAGATCAAATATTCATCTCACAGAATGGAAATTTAAATGAAATACAGTGAAAATGGGAGAAATAAGTGCTCGTGTCACTTGTGACAGGGAGACGCTGGAGAGGAAAAACCTTTTGGCTTTCCTTTGTGTGTTTTCATGGTGCTTTTTGCTTGCGTGGAGAATTTTTCGCTTGGAATGAGTTCTTTGTTTGAGAGGCCGACGAGTGTCATTCAAATTAATTCTTCCATTTGAACCCCTTTTTCAGCCGTTCTCTTTTCTCACTCGCTCTTTGCTCTGGCTGACTTTGTGTGTGAAGGATCGCAGACTTGTTTTTCCCCTTAATTAAAACTTTCTCAGTTTGTTGCTTGTTATGGCACCAAATGTCTCATCATATCATCGTACTAACTGGCAAATCCTCTGATGGCTCACTTTTTGCTCGCTGCACACCAACAACAAAGTATCCCTCTGGGCCTGCGGGACACGCCCAGCAAAGAACTAATTGAATTAAACTGCATTAATATCACTTACTGTATGTCCTTCGAACCGTAGAAGAGCACGGCCCTCGTGTTGATAATTATATGCAATATTGATTACGGCACTTTAAAGAGATACGCGTTTTATCAAAGCAGCTGGCTGCTTGTTTACAGCAAAGACCCCATCTAAATTGTAAACACAACATAGCAAACACATGCATGCAAAATTCCCACAGCAATTTGAATGGCAATCCTCTGCAAACACCTCCTTTTTTTACTCTTTTCACGCACTTGCGGAGGATGCGACTTAATCTCCCTCCTCTCAGAGGCGAGCCGGGCTGTCGGCTGGGATCTGGGCGGTCGGCGAAGACGAGTGTTTCATCAATATAACAACGATGGCAACGAGGCTGACCTCCCGGAGCCCAACTTCACAGAGGGAGGAGGAGCTCCCTCCACTTCAGTTAAGTGTGTGAAGGGGTGGAGGGCTTTACTGGATTACTGGGATGGCTCCCCGAATGGCGCACGCAAGGGAGGCCTCCGCGTTGAAAAAGTCAGGATGCGAGGAGGACCCGCCGCCGCCATCGTTGTTTTCCCGGTGTCACTTTTGTAAATCTCAACGTGAGCAATCATTCAAAATCCTACAGCACACAAAGCAATCACGAGACTAATCAAATGACCTCCTCTTTATTCCCCCACCCTGTTCTATTCTGCGCCATATCATCACTTCTATCCCTTCAATTTTATGGATGTGTTTGAATTGCGAGGGACCGCTGCAGCAGAGTAGAAAGCGGAAAGCGAGACCAGCCGGCACATGTTGAAAGGCACGGCTGCTCTTTAATGTGGCTCCAGCTCGGGAGTCCCGGGCCTAATGAGGTGCCGTGGATCTGTGCTCTGCCATCGCCTACACGCCGGCAGCCCACATACTGCCACCGCTGCACCATTCAGGATCATTAAGGAGATGCTGCCAAATTCCTCCAGGGACCCCTGAAAGACGAGAATGAGGAAAAAGAAAGAAAGAAAAAAAAAAGAAGCTTTTGAGATTGGCACACATGAGAAGTTTGGGTGAGAATTCCCGGCTCCGGTCGGCAGCAGCCACACCCGACAGCCGGCAAACCAACACTCTTGACCAACACTCGGCAGTAACTGTAGCACCTCTCTGAGCGAGGACTGATGCTGCAGTGAGGTGAACCAAGCCGGCCGTGGCATCTTTTAAAATAAGACCGGTGGGAATTTAGATTGATGCAAATGGTCAAATGGATGTTTTGCTGAAGAAAACCTGCATAATGTTCACCCAAATGCACACGATGAACGTTCACTGTTCATTTCCTTAAGTCTGTCTGCTTGCAACTTTCAGTGGGAAATGGTTGGCAACACTGGACTGTGTTTTTCTGTTGGACAATTCATTAGATTCCAGCTACGCTAGTTTCTCCAGATAATCAGAGTTTCAAAGTGTTGGTCACACTTAATTTGAAGCAGGTTTTGAAGCAGATGCCTTATTCAAAATAGACATTTGGGTCAAATTGTGTGTTTAATATTTACAAAATATGTGAAGTTCCCTTAGTGTTAGGCAAAACAACTCATAGTGGTTTTAAAATATTTCCACAAATGTGTAGATGTAGCGATACATTTCTGTGGTGACTGTTTTTAATATTGTCAGATTTCAGCTTTCTCACAAAAACTACAAAAGAAAAAAAAGTCATGCCTTATAATAAATGTCTAAAATAAACAAAAGTAATTAACGACACTGCATAACGTAACGGTATCAGACATACGTGTGCAATAGAAAAAGTAACATTTCATCGCAGGAAATATTGCTGCAGTTATGTGTATGTATGTGCATCTGCCGCTGCTGCTGCTGTGTGACAGCGGCATGCCGCCCGATGAACAGGGTAAATAATCCCCAACACCATCAAAGGGTCCTCAAGTAGGGGGCTCAGGCCGTGACAGCGGCACATACAGCCGGTCTTCTAGCCGGTCTCAGACCCCCCCGGGGACAGCAGAGGCCGAGGAGAAAGGCGAGAGAAATGGGGAAAATGACGGGAGAAGAGAATGGGAAGGAGCCGAGAGCGGAAATTGGAAATGGAGAAAAAAGTGGAGAAAGTGTCGGTTGTCGAGGCAACAACATAATTTGAGCTGCTGTAAGTTCTACATCATCATAAAACTGGTGCTTTGGGTGATGGAGACAATATGCAGTAGATGGTGTGTCCCAGCTGATGGGAGCCTGGACTTTACATGCAGCGTTCCGGGAAATCCTTAAATAGTTGAGTGAGCACATTTTTTTTAGGCCTTCGGGTATGAAGAAAATAGGACATCCTCAACCCTCTTGACCTGGTATTCAAATAATAACTCCCAACTCCTGTGTATGATCTCATCCTTTCTCCTCGCATGCTCTCCTCTCCTCTCAGTGCCCGACAGGGAGGTGCCGCGGTTCACAGCTGGCTCGATGCCCACAGATAGAGCGGCTCCCCGGCGTCCTCACACCGCCGCCTTCAGATCCCGGGCCAGTTCTCCCGCCCCGCCCCGCCTCGCCGGGGTCAACCTCGGTTAGTTGGTTACCCAATCCTCACTTCAACCTGCACCCACGCCGTCCCCATTTACCTCAGCTTTACAGAGAGGCCCGTGAGTCGGCTGAGACGGTGTAACAGTTAAATTTAGATTCGCACAGTCATACGGCTCAAACGCTGCTTCCAATATAAAGATAGTTCTCGTCACGTGACCCTCTAAGCCGTCCCTCCCCCAGTGCGCCAGTTCTGTGACATTGTTCATCAGCAATTACATAAAGCCCTTACAGCCGCTGTGGATGTTAGGCGGCATCTATTCACATGCAGATGTTACTAAATCCTCCTCTTGTTTTTTAGCAGCGACGGCTCATTTGTTATTGGCGACCCCCCCCCACACACACACCTACCCACCCGCTGCTCTCTCTCTCCTTCTGTGTGTGTGTGTGTCTTTCTATTTGCATTCATGGCCCAAACAAAAAAAAAAATGAGGTTAAGCCCAAATGTGGATGGTACTGAAATGTTAATTGGTAGCATGTTCTGTGTAATCAACCCCTGCTCGCTCTGGGTGACTGTGTGTATGACGACTGATGAATATTTTATTGTAGGCGTGTTGCTGTATGTACATCTGCTCCATGTCGCCCCCCGTTTTTTTCGAAAAAGGATCGAGCCGAACAATAGGCCCGATATTCGTTCTCTGCGCTCACCCATTTTTCCCTCCTACCTTCTCACTTTCTGCTACGCCGTCTTTAAAAAGAGGCTCACAGCTGCCCTATCAGCAGGGGCTCCCTTTCATCATCCGCCCAATCCATGGCTCACCATTCTTTCTCTTTCATCATCCCCACAATAAGTCGGGATTCATGGTGACATTACGCAACGCGCTGTAACACTATTACCTCACCGTCGCAGTTTAGCGCGGCGGCGGCGGCGGCGTCTTCCAGCAGCGCAATCCAACAAATTCAAATGTCCCCTCGCGCGGGAGAGACACTCTGTGACTTCCTTCCGCTGCCAGACAGCCGAGTCACATCGCGGGCTGGTCGGCCATCTCTAATTATTTCATGCCCCTTGGTTCTGCGTGTACAGGATGACGCGGCGCAGTGCTGGAGAAGAATGAGGGAGATTGACAGCCGGGCTCCATCCCACAGGAACTCATTAGGCTGCCTGACTAAAAGCTGGTGGGCACGCTCATGCTGCTCTTCTTCCTTTGGTCCTCCTTTTAGTCCTACATTCAGTAAGTTGGAAAAAGAAATTCCTGAACTCAGCTGCAAGCAGAGATTGAACTTACTGTGCTCTTATCTCATCTGATCTGAGGATCGGCTCAGAATAATATAAAAAAAAGAAAAGAAATTGGGTCTCGACGCTCTTTCATTCGGAGTTTCTTTTTCTCTGTGAGGGCGGCTCTGCCCGTCTCAGCCCTTATGACTCTTTTGCATTTTGGTTTTAGAGCGACTCTTTCTATTTCTCTTTGGCCCTCTTTTCTCTCCCTCTCCCGGGCTGATACAAGGCAGTGCTACGGGTTCTAAGAAGCCCTTGAAGTGCTGGCTCCTCTGAGAGCACTTTAAAAGGCCATTTCATCATGTTCATGAAGCTGCACTTGAGACCAAGCTCAAATATGACTTATGTGAAACTAGTATAAGCTCCCTGGAAAGTTTTGTTGCACCCTTATCGCCACATACCCCGTTTTCTGTGAGCTGCCTTTTTTGTAGTCCTGCAATTGATTATCTTAAGATCTCCATGCATGTACATAATGTTTCTAGTTGAGGGGGAAGAAGAAAAGTGAGTCACTGGATACCGGAGGGGAATCATTATGTTGATCTGAGACTCTCGGTTTCCAGAACTATGGAATCGCGGTCCTTAAACACCACATTCCTCACCAAAATTGCCACCGAAAAAGCACTTTTAGTCATTCAGTCCAGACTTCACTGGGTTTTGTGGAGTGGCAATTATGACATGCCAATTAGACAGAGATAGAAAGATGGATGTGCAGCTCACCGCTTTCTAATCCGCTCCCAAACGGAGAAATCTACGGACCGAGTGCATCAGATTTGATTCAGTCGCTCCCCTTCATTTAACACAATGGCAACATACACAGTCGCAAAAGGATGCACACACACAGGTAATTGGGATGGAGAGGGCAAGTGAGTCTTCAGAACTCAATTATCTGAAAAAAACATGTGCACCTAAAGCTGAAATCACACTCTGCAGATCTGCGTCGATGTAACGTCATTTTCCTCATCTGTCCATTTATATTTCTTCCTATTGATAGATGTTGTCACGTACACATGTTTGAAAAGATGCATTCCATATTATTTCACCTGAGCCTGTGGTATTTCTGACTTCTGAATCAGCTTCCAAACCCATTGAGCAAAGTTTCCCATTTGAAGTCACGCGACTCATCGTAGACCATCACTCCTTCTCCTCGCAGTGCGGCACCAAGGCTTTAAGGCTCAACAGCTTGTTGTAGCAGCCGGCGTGAATAAAGTGCTGTTTGAAGAAATGCTAATGTTACATCTTCGACTTACATTGTGTCTAGCATTGTTTGGCCTGGGTTTAACAGTAAGAACGGAGCAACAGGTTTTAGGGGGCCATACACACATACCTTTTCTGGTGCCAAGCCATTGGTTAAATAAGGAAATTAAGAAGAAAGCAGAAGATTAATAGGGTCTGCATGGCTCTCAAATCCCCAATGCTTTAAGTTCTGTTTGATGTCTCGAGTGAAGAGCTCATTCACACTAAAATCAAAGAGCTGTCATCTCGGCCGCAGTAAGAGCAGATAATATCAGGGTGCAGACTTTGGGTTCTGGGTTTGTTTTTTAAGCCTTAAGGAAACTGTTGTTTCCTCTGTTGCACACTGCCTGCTGACCAACATCTTTACACCACTTATTGATTGCCGTCATGGGCCGGTGAACCGTCTCATGGGATGTTGACTGAACGCAGACGCTGTAAAACATAACAGGCTGACAGGACTCCTATATAGGAACATTTGTTAAATCAGACAAGTACCGTTTACCTTCTTAAATCTTGTCTTCCTCCATCAATTAACTGAGGAGACAGAGTCTCTTTTTCTCCATGTTTTCTAACGCCACCAACAAGGTAGAGCTTTGCTCAGTGAGCCATTCGTTCCGTTTTGTAAAGCCTATGATACATTTTGAAGCAAATTCCTTTTTTTTAAAACTAATTGCATGTGTTTAAAGCACTCAAGTGACTCACTACAAGCATTCTGACGTCACACAGGCCGATTCTTTTTTTTCCTGGTTCCACTGGCTCACCTCTGAAGATAGTATTGTTTACGAAGCTTCTGCTTTCTAATCCATGTAGACAAACGTATTAGGGAATTTAATTTACAAATTCAAATGTTGATTAAATGATTCACAAAATTCAATCGTGAAGGCCTTTTGTTGTATTTGTCTTTGTTCCTTTTTATATGGACTTATGTGTCCAGGAATGCATTTGAATAATGTAGAATAATCCACGACTGCTGTTCAAAAGACAAAAAAATGAATTGAAAGAATGAATGCTACTTTGAAGATATTTTTGTTACTTAAACAGTGGCATAGAAAATCCCCCAGAATACAGTTTTTAATGGCTTTGTGACTCATCCAAGCAAGAAATGGGTATCATCGATGATCTCTTGTGACATTGTGGATGCGGGATGTGGTGCTGGGAGATGTAAAGTGTTACAGGAGCTTATTGCATGAGCCTCTACTTACACTCTGCATGTAAAAGCCACAGAGGAAACCCCCACAGCACAACTCGAAAGTGATGAGATGAGACAAACACACACCACAAGCAGCAAAACCAACTTGTGAGACGCCACAACGAGGCGTCTTGGCGTAGACGCGCGGCGTCTCGCGTGGGACGGAGTAAGCAGAGGGGGCAGATTGTGTTGCTCTGACGGTGCGCGATCTTAATTTTGCCGCGCCCAGAATGCCTCCGCCACTCATCCTCCTGGTTCCTGGCACGCTTCAGGGTGACCGCAGAGGAACACAAAAACTATGCTGGCCAAACAATCCCAACCCCCCCCACCAGCGACGAGGAGGCTTTGAGGAAGCGTCCCTCATTGCTCCACGCTTTCTCCTTTAGGATTTTCTCTAAAAAAAACATTTTTTGATCCTCTCCTCTCCTTTTTATGGCCCTCTCCTCTTGTGACTTTCTTACTCCCTCTCCCCATCCATCTCTGGCGCTTTCCGGCGCCCTCCCTCCCTCCCTCCGTGTCACTCGGCCCATCTGGGCTGTCTGGTGGAGTTGGGAACATCGGTCCCTGTCAGGGGAGCTCAGTGGGGCCCTGTTTAAGACACAAAGGGCGGATTACTGCAGCTGCCAGTCACACTAAGACCCACACAGCATCTCTGCGGAGTCTATTGCAGTGTCCTCGACCCTCACACCCGGCCCTATCACAAAGGGACATCATTAGCTCCACCACAAAGGACCCCCCCACCGCCGCTCGACCCGTCTTGAGCAACTCTCTGCAATCAGGCCCACAAATAGCCTGATTAGTGCAGATAATATGCACGTGTAATGTATGCTGAGGCAGTGTCATCTGCCAGAAATAGGAAGCGTGCGTTGGGAGGCTTTGTTTTTGAGGAGCGTCCTTCACACAGATTTCTCATTACGTGCGCTTATAATAAGTTTCTAGTTGTGGTCTCACTTTTCCACGATGTTGTTATTTTGTCTGCTGGCAAGAGGTTCTCGTAAACTTCCAATCACGTTTGCTTGCACTACGGTAAATTATAATCATTGGAATGATGTGTTAGAACAGGTAATACCAAAGGCTCTTAGTTATGATTCGGGTTTTCTTTCCTTTCGTTTAAAAAATATTAAAGAATAGGAGGGTTACATTTAGGCTTAATACAATTGTTCTGTTCAACTGAAAAGTTAAACTATACATTAAGCACTTTTAGTCAAAGGTGTTTTGATTAAATATAAGTTATATAAGATGTATTTAACTGAGAAATAATTACATTTGATTATAATTCCAAATAAAGAATTTCCCTTCAATCACTCTAAAATCATCCCAAAACCACAACCTCTAGCTTACTTCTTGTTTCTTCGTCTCATTTAATCATTTCTCATAGCAGTGAGAAGCAGCAGTTGTGCAATGTTGTGTTGAACCAAGATTAATTTCATTTTCACCCACTGTGAACCAGCTCGATCCCCTGTGACAGATCACGCTGAGCATCTGACCGGATCTGCTAATGCACCGAAGCCAGCAGCACTCAGGGTGCCTCGAACACATTTTCACTGCTCGCTGCATGCTGTGTCGTCAACGCTGCCCTGCCCGCTCGTAGCGTTGGCTGCAGACTTTCACTAATAATGTCTCCATTCATGCAGTTTGGCTGAGTAACTGAGTTCATTACACGGAGAGCTGCTGTCTCTCTTTCAGAAGAACGTGCAAATATTTAGTTATTTTTCGGTCTTCGGTCGTGTTATTTCACCCGACACTCAGACTTGCGAGACAAAGATCAAGCGGTTAACAACACAATCTTAAGATTAAGAAATTTTAAGGCCTTGAAATTTCAGCAACATGTCTCACTGAGTGGATGTTATCATTTCTATGGTTACCTACGGGGTCTTAAAGGGATAGTTACAAAAGCTGGAAACTGCATCTTGTCGAGAAAACAATACATTTTTATGTCAGTTTTATAAACCTTTGCCAGGAGCAACTGGACCATCATATTTAACTTTGACCCATACTTCCCTAAATATTGAGCTATTCTTTCAGAGAAACAGGATGAACTCCATTTAGGAATTAAAGCAACATTGTTTTTGATAGAAACTGAATGAAAAAGGATTTGTATTCGCCATAACTGCTAAACATGATAACATATACGTTGGTTGCTAATGTTACATTGCACCTCTTCCCCTTTAATAGTTAACAAACTAGAATTGTACTTCTCATTTAGTTCATTTGTTCTATCATTGACCTGAGGAATTCTCATAACTATAAAACAGTGTTTGAATGCGTTGGATTAAAGCAAGGAACGATATAAAAATGAGGCTCAAAGGCTCGATAAAGTAGGTTGAGAATGCCTTTTAAGTCTGAACCTGGACCAGTGGAGGTCTACAAAGACAGGAAACGTTCCCATGTTTCATGTGGTGGTGGTGGGAGGGACTTCTGCCCACGTAAAGGTGTCAACATTTTAAGTGTCGTCTCCGGTGGATTGGCCCCTCTGAAATCATGTCGTGGGTTTCGTCCTTTGCCTCATGGTGTTTCTTTGCCTTTGCCTCTGACATAGTCGTTCCTTAATAAAAAGTGAGCCCCATCAGCAGTGCCATTCTCAGACAAATCAAATGTCTTGGCGGGCGAATGCACTGGATGGAGATGAAACCGGAGAAATGCACAAGGGAGGCTTGTTTACGAGCATTACTCCGAGTACTCCAAGCCAGGGTGAGTCAAGTGATTCAGACGAGGGCAAATGGTATTAACAGCATAGGGAAAGCACAAACAAAGGACAAAAAAAACCCCAAAAGGAATAGTAGGTCACCACACCCTGAATGGAATGCCTTCCCGATACATTTTGTGCAAGGAAATTTTAAAATAAATGCGCATGTTTTCAGAACATTCTTTAAGGTGTGGCGGCACTAAATATCACTCTTGCAGGCTATTCGTGACTGCACTTCATAAAGCAGATGGCAGGGCGAGGCAGGGCAAGAAGGATTTTTGGCACCGACACATTGATATACATCCTCTGGGACTTTACTGTTTCAAATTTGGCTCAAATTGGGCCGAGACCGGGGCCAAGAGTTCAAACGCTCTGCTGGACGCATATTTGAGCAGTAAGAAAATTAGCAACGAGACAAAACCGGCTGCAGCTGTACAGGAGACTGTAGGCCTCGGACCCCCACCTACCGCCTGCATCGCACTCCGGAAATATTACCTGCAACCACATGGTGGAGCTTAAAGGAACGTGGCGGGGGCAATGAGATTCTCAGTTTAGGGTCAGCTCAGAAACGAGGGCCCGTTACAAAGAGACGTGGTCTGTCTTTGATCTCTCTTTCCGGCCCGACAAGAACAATAGCGCCATCATTTACAAACACATGAAGTCATGGAGGCGCACAAACACAGACCGCAAATATTTCAAAAATCCTTCTGGAGAAACACAATTACTCACACATAATCCTAGAGAGAACTTTTGAATTTGGGTGTTTACACGTGTGTGTGTGTGTGTGTGTGTGTGTGTGTGTGTGTGTGTGTGTTTGTGTGTGTGTGTGTGTGTGTGTGGGGGGGGGGGGGGTGTGACACAGATTAAACTATTTTCAAATCGAAGACATCACAGAAAATAAGTTTTATTATTAGGAATCACCACTATAAATAACGCAGTGACAGAATAAGTAAATCACTTTTGTCTACTTGAGAATATGGCTATTCTTTTTTTTTTTTTTCTGGCTTGAGGCTCGCCAAGAAGAAATGACTCATTTGCAACAATTTCTTCATGTTGGGAGATGTGGGGGGAAAACCCTCAGACAACGGAATGAAATTCCCAACTCTGAAACACAGTCAAACACAGACAGCCTAAAAAATAAAAAATAAAAACACCCGATGCTTTTAAAATGCAACAAAGGAGCGGAGCCAAGGCGCCTAACTAAACCTGTCAAATTGGCAGCGCGTGCCTGTGTCTGGAAATGCTTTCCTCTCTAGTAACATCTCCTGGGATTTGTGGACTTTTCTTCCGTGAGACTAGAAGAAATCAATCAGCACGAGTAAGTATCACACTCCAGTGGTTTTAACAGTTAATATCCTGATGGCGCAGGCAGGAAATCCGCTACCAACCTGGTTAAATATTCCTCGCTGCAGCTCTTTACACAGGCCCCCGTTAGCTGTAATGCAAACCCAAACAACAACAAAAATGTTTTGCTTTATAAGATTTAGAAGAAAGGACGTGTTAGGGAGGGAATCTATGATGAAGAGCTTAATATAACATCTTAATAAAGTGGTTTTAAGGTCAAAGCTAAGATCGAACCTCTGCATAGAATATTTTCTTTAGCTTTCAACCAAATATAATACATATAAATATATATAGGTATTATATAATACGACAAATGACGGGTTTATGGGAATTTGAAGGTGCTCCTCTCGGTGGACATTATATTAACAATGGGTCAAAAGAGGTCGCTCATAGACCTGACAGACCTGGCGTTACCATCCCACTCTGCGGTGGTTATCAGCTCAATGCTTCGTTTCCCTGCTCTCATCGGTAGAGTTTACAGCCACTGGGGGCGGCAGTGAGAACGCACCAAACACCCACTCCATGCCACCAAAGGACAGTCGACTAGCTGGTCAACATATTGTGAGATGTTTCCCTTCTGGAGTCGGTAGTATTGTAGTTAAATAAGCAACTGTTTGTTGGTTGAATGTTTCCAGGATGTTGCAACCCTCAACTACCAAAACAAGCCGCTGATTGCGAATTGATATAAATGCATTTAATGAACATTTGTTTTGTTATTTTATCTCGTCCAGGAGAATCACGCAATCGCGTGTTCGTCCACCGCTAATCTTGCACATGGCGTTGCCACTTCTGACCAAGTAAGACACCGAGTGCAACGTCGTCGCCTCCCTGCAACCCGCTCCAAAAGGGGGCCCGATACCCAGCCGCGACCTTCCCACATCCAGGTGCAGTCCCACTAATAGGTACACAAGCTTGCCCACGCTCACACGTACGCGGGGAGCAAAAGCAGGCTGACTGTGTTTACTGTTTAGCCCCCCGCGTTGATGTGATGAGACACCCGGGCTGATAACACAGGGCCAGAGGTACCGCCGCTCTGTGTTTGATCTCAGGCCGCCACGGCCGGGCGACAGGCACAGACGGTGGAGCGAGGTCAGCGAGGTGTGCTGTGTGCTTGATTACAGGCTGGATGGGGCCCCCGCGACCTCTTAGCAGGTCAGCTCTGAACCCTGACCCTGACCCAGCAGGCCCCGACACAGTGCTCAATGCTTTCTCCAATAACACAGTGGGATGAAAGGAGTGGCAATGTGAGCCGAGGAGGCCGGACCACTTCCCCTTTGGACCTGAAGAATGTAGCACAACACAGCAGCGCACATTGGAGGACAGCCGGTGGTGAAGCTCGGCCTGCCTCTTGGACATGTGCCGGACCCAGAGGAATAAAAAGGAGCCTTGCCATGCCTCTCTAACCTGATCAATTACAGACTTCCCTCTCGCACAGAGTAACGGAAGGGAAAACCTCAAAATTCTCACTTTGTAGAAATGAACCAGATGTGGTATTTTTCTCCATCTTCCGTGGGATGTCTCAGTACTCGTTGTGTTGCTTTTTTGTGGTCCTTTCAGAATCATCTCACACTGAGTCATACGACTCCCTCCATGAACAATAGGAACCGGTGGCAGATTCCCGCACAGAGACGGTCCGCCGTCCCAGCTGGGGAAGTTTGTAGGTAAACACCTTCCCCATTAGTTTCCCTCAAGGCACCCGGGTCGGCCAAGTGTTAATCTGCCCATTAGTCTTCAGGAGTGACGGCGGGACCGGGCTGCGTGTGCACACACAGAGAAAGACTGCCTCGTCATGATACCGTAGCCCACAGGATATTTTTCAGCACTCATGATGCAGTTTTTGGAGCCTTGAGAATCTAAAATGAATACCTTTTTGCCTGTGAGAGTGAGCAAAGACTCCCTTTCACCCGAGGAGATGACTCTGTGCAACTCTCTTTTCTGTCAGCTGCGCTGGCTGGCGGAGAAAGAAGGGTGGAGACAGGTGGCACTTGGTGTGAATAATCCTCAATAATCTGTGAGCAAAACAGTAGAGGAGTTAGCTGATTGGATTTGGTAATCCGGTACTTAATTCAAATATCTCAACCACTATTGGATCGATTGCCATGAAGGTTTGCACAGGGCCGTCAATTCCACTGACTTATGTGATCCCGGACTTTGTCACCACCATTAGCCCAAAGTATTTACTTATCCTGTAAAATATCTCAACAGCACCTCGTGGATTTGCACAAATTGTGACATTCACAGTTCCCAGATAATGAATCAATGAGACTTTTGGGGATCATCCAACTTTTGTTTCGGCAACACCTCAAGCTTTTGTGGTTTGAAGTAAAACATCTTCCCCTCGAGCATGAACCCCTTAACTTTTCATTTATCACCATCGTGAGGTCCAAATATAATTTTTGTCCGACACATTCTGACATTAAGAAATGTCATCTTACTAAACTAAGTTGATTGTGGTAAACCGTAAACCTGATAAATACGTAAATCTTGCCGTGATGTTTTCACAGTGATGTTGGCGTTCATCGCTAGCTGCTAGCTCGGCCGTTTGAAACGCTCCCTTGAGTTTACTTGCCTGTATTCTCAGATTTACTGCTTTCTTCTTCTTCTTACTCAAGCGTCTCCTTTCCGATTGGACACATCCAGAATACATGCACACAGAATGACAAATTTCCCTCGTTTTCCATCATGGAGATAATTTCCTTTTAATGACAGCTTGTCAGAGACAACCTCCTGACAGCTTTACCGTAAATCAACAGATCACACGTCTGCGTCTGGCTTCCTCACCTTACCCCCGAGACACTTTCCTCCCCTTCAAGAAGGTGAGTCATCTTCCACCAATCAAAGAGCAGCACAAATAATCACTCCCCTCAGACCTCCCTCATTTTTGATTTGCACGTTTGATAAATGGTGTCTTTTCCCTGCTTTAATTGCAAGCTCTTTTCATCATAATTTGATGTTTGTTTCCTGACGTTTTAGTGGCGATGGCTGCGAGCGCCAGGGCTATAATTTCTACATCAAGGAAGTTGTTATGGATGAGTAGCAGGTGGAATATAGACAGCCGGGTCTGGATTTCACCACTGATCTCACCTGGCAGGTGAATTTAGGAACTGATATTGACAAGTCATCACAGTGCACGGGCAGACGCTCACACGCGCAGACACAGAAGCGCACACACATACAGGGCACCCAGCGCAAACAGGAGATAATTAGGGTAATTTTTTGTTTGAAGTATTGTGCATTGCAATAAAAATAGAACGGATAAAAGATGAGACAATAATAGATCTAAAGAGGACCTTGACTGGAAGTTGTTCCAACAAAGCACATTTTGTTTGACACTATTCATATTGTCTGCTAAACTGATATGCTCTCCCAACTTTATGAACAAAGGGGGAACATGACATAAGACAAAATATGCTAGACATGCGCTTGTTCATCAACACTTTACACCACGACGTACAGACCATTAATATTGTTTCATTCTTCACATTGACTGTCGTTCTTTAAGGAAGGAAATAAAGAATAAAAATCCAATCCATAAATTATGCCGTGTGTATTGATATATTCCTTCCTTATATAATATACAAAATGTAGAATCTGAAGCGAGAGGATACTGAATTCAGGTCACAGCGCAGCAGGAAATCTTTTTCATGTGAGATCCAGCGGGGTCACTCTTATGAACTCATTAGGAGGGAAATGCTAATGTGGCTCTGTTTTTTCTCTCTCCGCTCCTTAATTCTATTTCCTTTCTCTCCACTTCAACTTTCCTGCTTCTTTTGACAACCGGGGCTGCCAAGCTTGCTGCAGAGTATAATGTATTTTGATGTCAAGGAAAAGTGTTTAAGGTGGTTTTGACAGCGCCGTTAGAGAGAGGCTGGCGTTCGCCGCCTTGTCATCAAGTTGCTAAACTAGAATTATTACACAGCATACAAAGCCTCATCTTTGTCTATGCTGGGATTATGGCCGATGCACCTATTCTACTGCTGCGAACAATAGTCATTAAACGAATGAAAAATAAGTCTTTATGCTCTGTGAAATATGTACATCAGTGTGGTATCCTGGCGAACAGGTGACCGCTCCTCATTTTCCTGCAGCTGCTTCTCATTGTGCAGCAAACATTTAATAATGAATCTCTCAACCCAAAAACTTCCACATCTCTATTTCCCTCTGCGAGGCCATATGCAATTCATTGTGAACATGTACGTGTATGTATTTTTTATATTTCCTTTAGGGGCTAATATGCTTCACGTAAAAATTTGAATTAATGGGTCAAAATATTGACAAATATTTTTAGTTCAATATTTTTCAACCCATTACCTGAGATTTGCTTATTGCATATTGTTATTCAACGGAAATTCAGTTAATACCTTTTCTTTTTTTAAAATTTCTCTATAGTATTTATTTACAGGGATCGTCTATATCTTAAATCAATGCTTAATTTTGTCGATGTTGGTTTGTCATTCTCCCACATTGCTCTGAGACCATAGAACCATTAATATAAAAAAAAACTTATTTTAGAAAATATCTGCCTTTGCTGATCTCCTCAACATATTTAAATGTAAGTGGTTCCCCTTTCATCTGCCACCAGGTTTCATATGGGATTATTTTGTTTGTCATTTGTTTAAAAAGAGAGAAATATTGAAAGACAACGCATGCTCCTCATATTGTCTTAAATGATGAAGTTCTAAACTTTAATTGCCGAAATTCTAAAAGACTGCTGCATAGAAAGTGTTGCCTTCGTTACGCAATACATCAAATTAATCAAACCATGTTTGATGCTTCATAAACCCCAAACAGCTGTTATACCGAAATTGGTTCAAAATCCTATTAAAATGCGTTCTTATTGGTATTGGAACATGTTTCGTATGTTTTGGGAGTAGCTAAAGGCCAAACGTCTCAAAGACCCCAAACAGAACATTTGGGTTACACTACTTAACAAAGTTTTATATATTCTAATGTATAATATATTCCAATGCCAAAAAGCCAAAGCCAAGAATCAAACATGAATCATTTAGTCCTGTGATTTGTTCAATCTGTTTCATTTTTTCACACCTTGGATCTCTTCACCCTGGGCCCTGCAGGCCTGCACTGTCTCTTAATAGGCCTACCAAAAATCGTTTTTTCCAGATACCTCCCTTCCTCCCAATTTTATGATTAAAACCATATCCAAGGTGAATGCTGCTAAAGACGCAGAATAAAAATATATTTCAATGGAATAAAATTGTTCCTATAGCATGGTTGTAGGGTGCTGGTGGATGAAGGTAGCATCATTTCAGGTCGTGCCAAAAAAAAAAAGTGGTGGATAATTAAATTAACTAAGAAGTACTGTGATGAGGCAGAGACAGAGCAGGGGGGGAAACAGGCCGATTTTATACCTCGTATCAAGTTTCCTCTTCTATTTGTGGGGGGGTGGAAACAATAAATATAAATGTAAAAGGCTTTTTAAATGAAAGGTCTGGTTCTTTCTCTCATTCAGTGCCGTATTCAAGCGCGTGTCGCTGTCCGCGTCCCTCGTGCGTGCGTGCCCGTGTGTTTGTGAGTGCGGGCGCGTGTGGGGAGCGCGCGCTTTCCGCTATACTCTGGAATGCAGCCAGTCTCGGCTCTTTTGAATCCAGTCTCTGCTGCCTTTGATCTTTTTTTTCTGTATTCTTACCCGGAAGAGCCCCCCCCCCCCCTCCCTCTCCCTCTCTCTCTCCCTCTCTCTCTCTTCCCCCCCTCTCTCTCTCTTCCCCCTCTCTCTCTCTCTCTCTCTCTCTCTCTTTCAGCTGGGATGAACGCACACGTGGAAATGTTGGCCCGGCTCCATACTCGGACCAAATTTAGTCATACAAAGGCGAGTGGGAGCGAGGAGGAGGAGGAGAAGGGTGGAAGAGGGAGGCGGTGTGGGGGAGACCGGGCGGGGGGAGTCGGGGGATGAAAGAGCCAGCCGCCGCAAGATCAAAGGCAGCCGCGGCTCCGCCCCGCTAACCCCACCTCCGCGCTTTATAAAGATCTGCCTCCCCTTCCCAACTTTGATTCTCACGCAATCTTTCACTGCTCAGACTGACACAGAAAGAACAGCACTTCCACTGCTTTTTAGGAGGTTTATTTTTTTTTCTCCGTGAGAAATTTGTAGTCTCGGAGACTCATGCTCTTCTTTTCTTTTAATAATATTTTTTTTGTTGCATATTTGCTATTATTAATTTATTAAACAATTGATTTATTTTGTATTTATTCGAATGCAATTTTTAAGAGTTATGTTGAGGCAGATTTATTACCCAAACTGGATATTTAGCTGTGTGTGTTTAAAAATGAATGAAAATATAAAACGTGTCATCTTCATCTAATTTTGATTGGGGGGGGTCTGATATGAATAAATCAACGTATTAACTTTATATTAAATTAACGTTATATAAATACATTAACATGCTAAAGTGTTTGAACCCCTGGACCATATGACTTTTTTATCTCTGTTTTCTTTGATTGCACTAGCGTTAGAAAACCGCAAGCATGATGCATTTAAATGTAAAGAGTTAGAAATAAGAAGCCCCCCCCCCCCCCCACCCCTTTTCTCAAACGTAGCTGGATTCAGACAAATAAATAAATTAAATGATTCCTTTACAGGTTGACCAAAAAGTCTAACCACCTACACACCTTACTTTTAGTTACATATGGCACAAACATATCAGTTTCTTCTTTTGAGAAACAAGGTTGTCGGTTATTACCACAGAAAACAACACTATTGCCATTTCTTGCGTTTATATTACCCCCCCCCCCCCCCTATTTCTATTGCTATTTTTGTTGTTAATTGTATTCAACACGAATGTTTTAACTCATCACGCGTCTTGCTTCTTTCTCCCCCCCCCGTCTGCCCATTTGTTGTGAGCCGTGTGTAAATCTCTCTCTCAGGAGGAGCGTCAATCGCTGCGGTGTCAATCAGAGCCGCGGCTTCCCTTTCATCTCCCCTTCCTCCCAATGACTGAAGAGAGGAGGAGGAGGAGGAGGGAGCACGGCTACATTACCGACACACACATACACACACCGGTTACATTACACTGTGGAAGCAGTGTGCGAGCAGTGGGAAGTCGGTCCTCGGCGGGTTTTTTTCCTCCAGTCTACTACCTTCTTTTCTGATTGTTTTACGACTTTTTGCTTTTTTTTGTGTCCCTCCCGCGTCGAGGATGTATTTTGCAGCATGAAAGCGGCGTAGCGCGTTTGCTTGTTGTCTTGCCTGAGCGTTGCAACTGTGTGTTTTTGTCTTCTTCTCTCCTTCCAGTTGCACATCCATCAGTTACCTTTTCACCTCCAGACGGTGTTTTGGTTTTGTTAGCCGACTTTCTGCCCCCCCCGCCATCCCCCAAACCCCCTTTTTCCCCTCCTTCCCCTCCCCGTCCTCCCACTTTCAAGGACGACGCGGCTTCTTCACCGGACCACGGAGGAAATATTGTTTCTCACCTTTTATAAATGCACTTTTTCCCCCCCACCGGACCTTATCAGTCGCCAGGTGTGCGTGTGTGTGTGTGCCTGTGCGCGTGTGTGTGCGCGCGTGTTGACTGACACGCGAGTGATGAGATTTTAACTCGTGGTTTGTCTTCCTTTTTGTTTTATTTTTTATTTTTGGCTTTTCTCCTCATTAAATTGAGGCGTGCACTGGACTCGCGTTCTGAGCCTCAAGTTTTAAACAGTCGTGGTGACGAGAAGAAGAAAACAAAAAAAAAGAAGGAGGGGGGGACGCTGACTCACAGCCCCTCGGTCCTCCTGTTGCTTCCCGTAAAAAGCTCACCGGCAGCGGGTTCCTCTGCCAGCGACTCCCGGTCGACGCTGCGGTCAAAGAGGGAGACGTTTGCTCGCTCGGTTCGGGGGGATTTCAGAGGGAGTTTCCCCCCTCCCCTCCACGCCGCGTAGCTTCTTGCGCGTGTGTGAAACAAACTGAGTAAAAAACAACAACAACAACAACAACTATATATATATTAAAATTAAAATAAATAAAAAATGCCGCAGTTATCAGGCGGCGGCGGAGACCCGGAGCTGTGCGCTACGGACGAAATGATCCCGTTCAAAGACGAAGGAGACCCGCACAAGGAGCAGATCTTCGCCGAGCTCAGCCACTCGGAGGAGGAGGGAGACCTGGCGGACATCAAGTCCTCTCTGGTCAACGAGTCGGAGAGCAGCCCCAACAGCAACAGCCACGACGTGAGTACCGCCGCGGGGTCGACTCGGTGGGGTTGAGGGATGATGGAGGTGGGTGTTCACTCTGAACTCCACCCGAGAGAGAGAGAGGGGGAGAGGGGGAGAGCAGTCCGCGTCAGGCCGGCCCAACTAAGTTGTTTTAATCGTTTAAAAACACCTGGTTTTCGTAGTAATTGGTCGGGGTTTACGTGAGCGATTTCACAGCTTTGATAAGATGGTCTGAGCTCTGAAGAGCAAATAGGCCTCAAATGAATTTCCCTCCTGAGAGAGACCCTGCTCGGTTTCATAACGCGTTAAGCTCTTCTATCATAAAGGTTTATCTCAGATTAGGTAAAAAAACACACAAACACACACACACACGCGCGCACAGAGCGCTCAGGTGCATTCATGCCCTTGGCTGCACTCGTACATTTACATGTGTTCATTTGGAGAGAAAAAGAGAGACAGTACCGCTGCAGAGTGCACAGGCTCACCTCCTCGGTACATCAGAAGCTCCGAAGGAAACATTGGAGGCCTCAACTGCACACTTGAATATGTGTTGAAGTTATAGTTTATTAACGTGTAGTTAAATTGGCAAACAAAAAAATGTGTTTAGAATAATTTAATATGACGATCTGAGAGGTAGGAATTGGGGCCTTGTGTGCTGTCAGGGGTTCACAATAACACTCAGCAGCTGCAGTAAACAGATTGACTTCCAATGTCTTGATGAAGGAGATGGTTCATTTATTTCAAAGGGCACAAAAGACAACATCCAATCCAATTATTTTGTCACCAAAATCTATTATAAGAAAATGATTTCTTCATTGTTGTGTTCATTTAATTCTACCCGATTTATTTTTGCCATCAAATTTATATTAAACAGCCGCATTAGTTTTTGTTCACCCTTACGTAAAATTGTAAGAAATGTATTGTGTAAGTAAATGCAAATATAATCTCAATTAATTAATGAGGATTTTTTTAACGTTTCCAAAAATGTTATTTAGTAATCTCTGCTTGCGAGATGCATCCCCCCCCCCCTCCCAAAAAAGAGGGAGAATAGTCATGAAACATTATAGTTTAAAATAATTCAATTTAATCTACCTGTGCATCGACCTCTGGATGCAGGCTGCAGATTCCCCATCAACGAGTTTGTCGCCTGTTTATGTAATTTACTGCCGGGTTAAATAGGATTTTGGGCACCGTCTGAGTGAGACTGTACACATCCACCACCAAACGTCCTAGAGACACACGAGACAGAGGCTGAATGTTAATTAGGAATCCAGTGAAGCTCCCTGGCTCAGCTTGAAGCCATCCTGAGGGGTCTGAACTCCAAAAAGAAGTCCTCTTCCCAATTCTGATCGCAAAGAGAAAGGAAACGGCTGCAAAAAAAGCATGGGGTTCTTCTATTTTTGTCTCC
Source organism: Gasterosteus aculeatus (assembly GCF_964276395.1). Classification (NCBI taxonomy): domain Eukaryota; kingdom Metazoa; phylum Chordata; class Actinopteri; order Perciformes; family Gasterosteidae; genus Gasterosteus; species Gasterosteus aculeatus. Next base: position 15,670,610 of record NC_135696.1, on the reverse strand, counting down.
CTCGTTTTTCTCTTTTCATGGGATGATTTTATTTCACCTTGTACAGAGGCAACGGAAATACACATAAACTGAAAGACGAAATTGAAAGTGGGCCTATGGCATTGAAAACAAGTTAATTTGTAAGCTCCTTAAGGACATGAAGCTCAATTAAGTGGTTCTTTTGAAGCTTTGATGCAGGCTCCATCACCTCTCTAAAGATGGCTGTATATGCGTGTGTGTGTGTGTGTGTGTGTGTGCGTTACCCTGTGTGCAACCTTGTTCTGCTTTAGTGACAAGCAAAAGGGACGGCATTTGTCCCAGCAGTGTTTGTGGGTGTCTGACTGTGTGTGTGTGTGTGTGTGTGTGTGTTTGTGTAAATGCTTTCAGCGTCTTAATTGATTTACCCTCATTTAAATGTTGTATTTTTTCTTTTTAACTGTTGTTGTTTTTCTTTTTACAGGGAGCTAGACTGTCCCAAATACCGCAAGATTCATATCATGAAAAACACAGAGACCATTTGGAGGATGGTAAGTTATAATCAGCGCGCTTTATGGGACAACCCGCATGTCATTTAGACGCAGTAAGGCCTCCGAATTCTACCACGAGAAGTTGAGGGTTTTAAGGACAACGTGTGAAGAAGCGCCACCCTGTTTCCCCCACGCAGAAGCCATCAGTCACACTCTTCTACCTCTTATCGCAACCCCTGTTTTTTTTTTTTGTTTGTTTTTTCCCCCGTTGCTGCTCTCAGACGGGTAATCTCCGATCTAAGTCTAGTCAGGGCATGTCGTGCCGTCCTGGACGCGGCTCCCTGTGACCCACCCCGTAGATGAGGGAGCCTGCAGAAACAAAGACGCTTGAAAGAAGGATGAATTTGCACATTTCAGACGTGTTCGTTTCAAGAGCGATTACGAAGGAAAAATCCTACAACTTCTGTCTTGTGGTTTTTCCGCAAGTACGCATCGCCCCCAATAAAGCATTTCCCCCACAATACCTCAGCTCTCCGGTCACACTGTTGCGTGCAGCATGTTGCTGCCGCTCGGGGCCCTTTGCTCTCAGGGTATTGTAATCTGACCTCACGCCTGCGTGTCATCATTAGGCCTTTGAGGAGGAGTGTGTCTCCTCTTTGTTCCGCTTTCGCTCCTGAATGGGATCTCCTTCAAACCAAACACTGGCTTTCTTCATAACAAGACCCATGTTGCCATCAGGGCTGTATACCACAAATGCTCCCAACCCCCCCCTTCTCAACGCCCACGGCCTTATTACTCTGCGCGCAGTTGAGTGGCAAGTGGCGCTGCATTGAGGCCTCTTTTATGAAGCTCTCCGTCTCTCAGGTCAAAGGCACAGTGGAACTGTTGGGGCGTCTCCTGTTTTGACACAGCCTGTATGTTCTTCTAATTGGTGCTAATTGGCACAGAGGGGCTCCATTGTTCTTCTGCATAATACGACCCTCCTCTCCAAGACGGGAGGAAAGGGCACAGACAAAAGGCCGGGGAGAAACGGGGCCCGGGTCAAAGCCATCCACAGTGATATCATTGCGGCTCCAGTGAAAGAAGACTTTAATGCTCGTCTGATTTATTAACTCAAGCATAATTAGGATTTGTTCGATATGTTTCTGTGTTAAAAGCTCCAGTATTTGTGAGAGTCACAAAGAGTTTAGACATTGACACATTTACGAACGGCTTCATGGGAGACCTCTTGCAAACATGCAGTGAATTGTGACTCTTTCTTTCTTCTTTTTTTTAATCAGGAAAACTCCAAGACCTGTACAGTAAAGGGCATCCGTACCAGGGCTACCCGGGCTACATCATGATGAGCAACATGAACGACTCCTACATGAACAATGGCTCCCTCTCGCCGCCCATGCCCAGAACGGTCAGTAACATCTCGCCTTTTTTTTGGTTTTGTGTAAACAAACAAAATATATTTTTGCTTGACAAAACAAAAAACAGCAACTCCGCCGAAGTGCACAAAGGTATCGACTTTTCCCAATTTTTGCGTGGCGGGGTTTTATATTTAGGAAATAAATAGGGGAAGATATAGGGGTGAGAGGAATACGGGAATCGGTGTTATTTGGCGGTGTAGTTGAGGCATGTCCTTTCTTTCCTCTTCGTTGGGTTACGGTCTATGTTTTGTTTTACCTTATGTTTTGTTTGAAGTTGGTAAAGTCACGCTGAGAGTGCTGCTCTGAGACAACACATCTGCTTTGGTCATTAACACGATGACAGACCTGCAGAGATCTTACTTTGTGTTGCTGATATTGTAGCGTAGCACCTTGCGTGCAGGCTGAGGACAGAGACAGGAAGCAACCTCTGACTTCACTCGTACACGCTGATCCACTTTTAGAACATCTGCATTTTGATCCCTTGTACTCCATCTTGATTTAGTTAAAGACATTCAATTAAATTCCATTCAGGAACCGCAGGAATTCAATAACGAATCAAATCAGCACTTAAATAATAAAATCGTATCGCAGAAGTTGCAGCTATTTTCATTGTTACAATTGCAACAATGGAGACATTGTTGTTAACGTTTACTGTTTTTAAGCGCCTTAAATAAAAGCATTTGCTTGTATTTTATTTTGTGGTTCAGACTGTTCCATAGATTAAATAAGCACATTTTGATATTACTGTGATTATAACCTACGTGATCCTTTTTGAAAGTGTTAGATAGCAAATATTCGTTAAAGAAGAATCTGATAAGGCTGATGACAACATAATTACAGAACTACACAAGGTTAAAATAGGTCATAGGTCATCAGTAGACAACCGTTTTCCCGGCCTATTTTTAAGATAGAAAAAATAAAAAGAGTATAGAAATAGCTTTATATTATACTAATATTATCAGTAGCTTTAAATTCCACATCATACAAGAAGATTTAGTTTACAATATTACAGCTTAATTAGAAAAATATCCCTTTATTGACAAATTACTTACTTTACTTCAAAATTATGAACTGGGAAATAAACGCAACAAAAGAACTGAATAGAGCTGAAAGACTTTTCAGGTCAGATCACATTACTTGACTGATAACTAACAAACGTAAACCTAGAGAAATTAATATGTATCTTCACCTGCAATGTTCATAATATTTGTGTTGTCGCCGAGTATCACCCCTCGCGCCCTGGCGTTGTACCACTCATCTCCTTGACAACCACATACGACCTTTGGCTCCTGAATGGCTCTCATACTTTCCAGAAGATTACGAGATAGGAATACAGTATTTCTCATCTTGTTAAAATCTTAAGTGATGCATACCTACATCTCTAATTAGCCCAGCATGAGAGGAGGCCCCGAGGCAGCGTCGCCCCTCCGAGGCTGCTCTCACAGTCCCGTCCAGGGGTGGCGTGTGCTCTTGCAGATATTTGCCCCGGTAATGGTATCAATTTCAGGCCAGCTGCAGGTCTCTCTCTCTCTCTCTCTCTGGCGGCTTCCTGTGTCTGTCCCGTTTGCAAATTTCTCCTCTCAAGACAGACACAGAGCTCAAGGCACATCGGCAGCTGTCCACTTATCCGGTTTTGTCCAAGTCTCCGTATCAGACTCGTGAGGACAACCGGGCTCAGTCTGCCTGCAGTTCTGCTTCCTTCAGACAGGAAACACTCGCACAAGTTCTGGCTTTGTTTGTGCTTCCGCGGCTGGTACGCGTTTGTTTCATCGGGGGCGGTGAAATGCGAGCCCCGTCATTGTGTGAAAACGCTCTCAGAGGCAGATGTGGTTGTTTTGGAGGGGGGGGGTCTGCTGCCCCACGCTGTGTGTAAAGGAACTTCATTCACACGCAACTCTTATCACAGGATGGTGTTACAATTGCACTGCTTCCCCTGTGCCTTCATCGCACCCGGTAAAAAAAAAACCTCCTAAAGGGTGCGCATGGAGACCAGCTGACTGCAGATGAATTAGACCGGGCAGTTTGACGGATTTCTCTCTGCCAAAACTTTTAAAGACCCGCTTTCATTTACTTTACCATGGCTGCTTTTTTTCATTTTCCCCCTCCCTTGCCCTCACGCTGTCTTCAATAACTCGGTAGTCATTTTCTGTACGTTTCTCTCACTTACCCAATAAAAAGAGGCGAGGATCACGGAACACGAGTCTCCCTGCTCCCTCCCTGATGTCAGCTCGCTGCCGGGCCACCGCAGCCTCAGTATCTGCAGGCCTGGGATCGGTTTTCACCCAGATCAAAGGCACATTCTCCCTTTCATTCTCTTCCATCCCCGCCCCCCCCCCCCCCCCCCCCCCCCCCACCCCTCCCTCCAATCCCAGTCGTTTAGATTGATTTCCATTGACCGTGACATTCCTGCACATGCCGTCCAGTCGCGATGGAGCTGTCGGGAGTAGCTGATTGTCAGCAGATTTTGAGGGCTTCTTGCTTGATAGGTCGCCTCCGCCACACGAGGCGGGAGTCCGGTGTCGAGCGTATTCACGTTGACCACTTCAAAGAGTCAGGGGTGTGTCACGGATACCCTCATGTTTACGTAATCCTATAGCTGTTTTAGGATGTGGAGTCTGCAGGGTATCCTGAGCATAAAGGCATTTTGAGAGTTCGTCATGTGAGGTGAAACTTTTTTTTCGTCTTGGAGGAGCAAAAAGGGGCATTGTGTGTTTAGTGGTGCTTGCTGCTGGGGCCTGAAGTAGCTTCAGGTTTATAGTGTCTTGATATCACGGCGCCTTAGCGATTGTACTCCTTTGTATAGATTCTACTGATTGCATGCTGTTTGGCTGTAGAAATACGCCACACTGATGTATTTCAGCCAACAATAATCTGGTTGTTTAATTGGACAGAAGTACACTGATCTCTTGTCTTTCATCTACTGATTCTCTCTCAAAGCATTTTCAGATGCGTCAGATAATACAAATAGACTTTTTCGATACGTCAAGGTCCATATTTCTTTGCTTTACATTTTGATGCTTAAAAGTAGGAAAGCTTGTGAAGATAGGACAGCATTGTTTTCCCTCTGTGTTTCTGTGATGGATTATATATATATATATATATATATATATATACGAATGAACAATGCTGGTCATAATGATCGTAATTGCCCATAACGGTATTAAGGATAATTGTCTCTAGGTGTAACTCTCCAGAGCCTTTGGGATGTCATCACTTTGGGTTTGATGTGTAGAAGAAGAAGTTCAGTGCTTTGATGGTCTTTATTTTTCTAACAAACTCAAGTGAGGATGTGAAGATGACAGCTTCTAAATAAAGATCAACACGCACGTGATGGACAGTGCGTATTTTTAAACGACCTGAAATCTATTTTCAGATTCTGCAGTCACAGAAAATGTTTACCGTTTTTTGTTGAAATCACGAGACGTTTTATTCGTGGAACTACAGAAGCCCTAAAACCACTTAGCTCACCACGCCTCACCCGAACCCTTTAAATGAACGCCGGTGCATGGCGGACGAGATAAAGACACAACTGCCTGTTCATGGTTCTGAAATGTTGGGAAGACGTGCTGGTGATCTACAGCTGAACAGTCTCGCGGTGCTGAGCAACAGCTTGAGGAGGGGAACCGATGGAATCGCTGAATTTTTCAAAGCCTAGTTTTGCTGCTGTGGTGTGGGGAGCTAAGAGCGCTCCCTCTTCTCCTTCTTTTTTCCCCCCCTTTGGACCCTCAATCGCACTTCCTCATGGCGAGGAGGAGGGGGCGTGGAAGGGTTGAAGCGCTGTACTCTCCTTTGATGTAGTGGGAACGTGACGGATCTGCTAGCCAGTGTCTCGCAGCGTGGAATCACTAACCCAGGCTTACCTAACGGGATTTGGTGGGACTGCTCTGGTGTCCCTCAGTGCCATGTGTGTCCTGAGCTCATGCCCCCAGCGCTACCGTGGAAGATCCCTGTTAAAGAGAACACTACGTTTACCAGCAGCCTCCCGTGTCCGCACAGAAGGTTCTAGATGGCAGCTCGTGGCACCTCGTGTAGTTTTTCTAAGTGTCCCCGTGGGGTGGACATGCGGCGTGACTTCATGGGATCATCCCGCCGTCTTTCGTGCTGTCCATATATATGTTTTACGTCCAAATAAATCAATCAGTTAAAATGCAGTTCTCGAAGGAGAGACGCACCATTTCCTCTCTTAATGCTCTGACATTGATGTCATCTGCTCTCAGACACAGCGCCGCGTGTGTGTGTGTGCACGTGTGCACGTGAGCACATGAAGGGCCTCACACAGAAGAACACACTCCCCGTCTCAGAGTCTTTGTAGTTCCGCTGGGTCGCGGTGTTTCATAAACAGCGCCATTAACGCCAAGGTCTCCTCCCGTCCTCCGCCGCACGGCGGTGATGCTGGTTGACACGTTTGCTCCATATGCACGCCGCTAATGACCAGCATGTGGTTGCAATCACCTTGTCGGCGTGTTTCATCTCGCGAGATGGAGCTCAGCGGTCGACCAGGACAAAGAGATATGTGTTGTTGTTTGAGACGAGAGCCAAAAACACAACGAACCGAGGATTGAGTCCGGTGGATTTATTGTTCTTGGTCGTGTCATAGAGGCAGCTTCACTACATCAAAACAAAAAACCCAGAGGAAAACAGAAGTGAGCCCCTAAGACGAGGTTAAATTGTGAAGTCAAACGCTGAAAACCTTTCTTTTTTCCATACGTGCGTGTGCGAGAAGCCGCCCGGAGCCTCGCGGCTGTGAGCGCGACGCGCGGAAGACGCACTCGACCCCCCGGACCAATGCTCATTTTGGGCATGTGTTCATGCTCAAAGCGGAGCACTCAGAGATGATGACACCTTCTTCGCTCCCCGTCCTCCCACCGAGTCGGGTGAGGCTTAACCAATCAAGCGCCGGCTGACGCCTGGAGCCGGCCAGTCAGGCTTCCACGGACCACACCTGCTCCGAGGACTTCACTCCACACCAGCGGCCTGCCACTGATCTCCAGGGGTCAGTGGAGCGCCTCGCCAAGGTTGTCCCTCATGGCCAGTCCTGTTTCGGCGGCCTGGGGGAGGGGGGGTGGTGCACTTCCTGTAAGAGCGGACCAGAAAGGAAAAGGAGACGAGGAGGGCGGGTTTTTAGTGTTTGTGTCAATTTGTTGTGCACTTGACGCGGGGATGCTGCGACTGTGCTCCGTTGCACGCGCTAGCGGGGTGGCGGTAACTTCGCCCATTGTCCTATTTGTTATTTCAACTCGGCTACGATGGAAGCCTCTCAGCGTTCCCTTAAAGCTGATCACAGTGCCCCGTTGTTCCCCCGTTGACACTGAAAAACACGGAGAGCTTTATTGACTTCACCCTGCCAGTTCGTAGGCCTACGTAGAGGCGAGCAGCGTTCCAGGCCAAGCGGCAGCAAGGGGAACAATAGGACCGCAGGAGTAAAACATGGGCGCAAATCCGTCCGGATGCGTCCGAAACTTCAGAGCAGCTCAAACAGCCCTCACTTTGTCCGGCGGACGTTACAGAGCTACGATCAATAGCCGCTCTGTTTTGTATGGAGTTGGTCAGTCTCCGGCGCGCTCTTTCCCCCCCTCTCTTGTCTCTGCTGTTTTTTCTGTATTTCTTCAGAAGCTCATTATTTCGCTGTGCTGTGGGTGTGAGTGCTAAAGAGACTTGCATGCAATGTGCATCTGACAGCGCTAAAATATTAATGGTCCCCAGCGTAGGAGTACATAGTTGCAGTACAAAGGGTGCCTTCTCGCCACCAGGCTTCATTAACGGCGCTGTTAAAACGGGTGGATGTCTATAGCTCCGTGCGGGCATTTCTTTGCGCTAACCATCACCAGATCAGTTTGTCTTTGCGTAACACTCACGCCAAACGGTTATTCGACGCAGGGGCCGACGTGCGCGCCTGCACACAAGTGAGTTGTGTGTAGGGTAAGAGGAACACTACACTGCTGAGCCATCCGTTCATTTTGTGTGGTCTCGGCCATAAAAAGAAACACAGTTCTTTGACGGGAAAAAAAAAAAAAGCCTGTCTTTAATTTTTGGGAAACCCATAAAAGTTGGTCGTTCCTTTTATATCGGCTGCAGAATTGAAAACAAATGCTACGTTCACCCCTCCTCTCCTTTGAACTGGCCAATTATGGAGTTGTGAAAATAAAAATCAGTCGGTTGATCTCTTTACCCCCCCCCCCTCTCTCTTTTCTCCACCCTCCCCCTCCTTCTCTCTTTCTCCCTCACACTCTTTCTTCCCCTCAGTCACTTTTTTTTTCTTTCCGCCCCGCTCCTTGTTTTTGAAGAAAACCGAGGGGGGATCACTGATGTCAAAGTCAAAACCAAGAGCATTAAGAAAACTGGCGAAATGCAATACAGCTGCAATCCGACATGACGCTAGAAAATAGGGCTGAGGAGCAGAAAGCCTCTCTCCCGTATTCCCAGGGCGCGCAACTGCTCCCGGCCTTGGCTTTGATCTCTTCAAAGCCTCCTGCCTCCTACTAGATGGAGAGTCTTGGCTGCCGCTCGTGAGCGCTGGAGAGAGGCAGGGAGGGAGGTGGTGGGTTGGGGGTAAAGGGGGGGGGGGGGGGGGGGTCGTCTTTTCCTTTCCAGGGCTGAAATCAATCACGGTGCCGAGGCAATTATGTGTAATTCAACCCCAGCCAGATTAGTGACTCCTGTTACCTGAGCGACCGGCGCTCTGTAATCTGGGAGACACACCGGCCTCGCCGGCAAAGGAGTCGCCAGGAACGGGGGCGAAGGGCACTTCGGCGGGGGGGAACGAGGGGAGAGGGGAGAGGGAGAGGGAGAGGGAGGTGCTGAAAAGCGGGCCGCCATGCTGCCCGTCCAGCAGAGCAGAAAATCGGAGCACAATGGAGTGATTACACTTGCAGATGCAGCCACGTTTATGACGAGGTGGACGGAGGGGAACAGAAAGAATGACGAGCGCTGATGGCCACGCAGCTTAGTAGCTCGCGTGCTAACTAGCCAGGTGCCTTTTGTGTGGAAACATGTGCGCGCCGTCCCCACCACTGTGCTTCCAGTCCTGCACCCCCTCCCCACCCCCCACCCCACCCACCATCCGCCACCCTGCCCCCCCACTCCAGTGCCGTATCTCTATCCCTCATGCCCTCCACGAGGACTCCCGAATGCAAGCTTGGCTCAGGCTCCCGCCCCAGGCGCCCAATTTACTATGGCTGGAGAAAAACTCAGTGGCCCCGAGTCACAGAGGAAAACAGCAGAGCTGAATGTGACTCTTTCCCTGCTGCTGCAGTTCCTCTGATCTGTGCAACTGTTTCAGTGTCTTACCACACAGCAGTGTAACAATTTACACCCTTTTTAAAAAAAATGTGGCTTACTGAGGAGATTCATCCCAATTATGTTTGCTCCTAGTTTAGGCAAATGTAGAACGCAGTAGGGGCTGATGACCGCCCGGCGTACGTTTTTTTCATTCCTCTCTTTGTTTCTTTAACCGTATGATATTTTCACGTGGGGTTGACACCATTAATTAGAAATCCAGAACTGCCTCGGCTTGTTGTTCTTCCCTGCGCTCGCTGTGCACACGCTGATGTCACAGGGATGAGAACGAGGCTTTGTTTTTTTTCCTCCTCTCAGCAGTCACTTGATGCAGGATGATGAAACCCACAACGATAGCTAGCAAGAATGTGTTTGTTCATGTGATGGGCTCGTCGCGCGCTGCATGTTTCTTTTGATCATCGGACCACTCCGTTGGTGATTGAAGACCCATATGCCCCCCTCCCCCCCTGCGTGGGATGTACACATTGAATAACTTGAATATACTGTCCTGTAATAGAACGTAGATGATCAGCCCCCTGATGTCTGCGATAGTTTTAACAAGGCAGGCTGACAGGCAAGTGGAGCTGACTCTAAAAATACAAAGGTCACGCCGAATGGATTATGTGGCATCAATGGAGCCACCGTCCGGCGCAGCAGGAGCCCTTAAATCCACCAGCAGCCGTAACCCCTCGGCTCAGGGGCCAGGTGACGCTTTTCATGTCCTCCAATGGAGAGACATCACAGAGGCGTCCTCCACTTTGAGCTGCCCGTCATCAAACAATGCATCAAAACATCAAATCAATCCGCCCCCACTGTATCTGTCTTTTGAAATGAAAGAAGGGGGAAGTGGAAGTGCCCCCTCCCCCATCTCGCCCCCCATCCCCCCATGTCCCCACTACATCAATACCCGCTTCTATCACCAATATTACAAATCTACATCCCTACTAGTGAAGCAATGGTGGTGAAAAGGTTCTGCTAGGCATTTATTTGTAAAGTTCAAAGTGGTTATCTGACCTGAGGTCACAAATCCACACAGGGCCAGTTTTAGACGGGTCGGTTCTATGAAAGGGTGAAAACAGTCTCTGAGATTACAACTGTAGGATTACCAGAGCCAATCCTACCATGTGTATATTGCTTATTCAAGCTCCACTTCAATTATGCTGCTTGTGATTATAAAGATGTGCTGGAACATGACGGAACACAGCATGGCTTTATTTTCTCATATGGGGACGCAGTAAAGACCACTCGCATGTTGACTGTAGAAATGTGTAGCATTGATACTAAGGGCTGCAGTCTGGAGTCCTGATTACACAAAAGAATACGTCCTAGATTTTACCTTAAAATGTTGAGTTACAGGAAACTGGATTCATTTATGAATTATACATTATTTGATTTATATATATATACAATTGTTTTTGCGGCATTTTTTTGTATTTTCTAAATAATACTATTTGATATATTAAATATTGGGATTATCAATTAAGCAGATATTAATTAATAAAGTAATTTCCCTGGATCCAAAAGTTACATATCAACATTTCAGGGCCAATTGTTTGACATTAAGCTCTTGTCCTTCATTCTAACATTGCTTTCTTAATGTTCAAATGACGCTGAATTAAAATGCATGAGCAGTGCACAATGAATACGCGGGCGTTCTCATTGTGCGGCTCACCATTCTGCTTTTGTAGCATCAGGTGCACGAGTGTGCCCTGTAATGTTGCTGGAACCGAATGCCCTGAGCCCGAGGAGACCCCTTTGTGCTGCAGATATATTCACTATTACCATTTGTTTAGAGGTATCAAGGGATAAGCAGACGTTGTCCGTTGCCATGTTGTACAAGGTGATTGTTTTGTTTGTATTAAACCCCCCCCCCCTTCCCCCTCGGCTGCACAGCTAATTGACGGGGCAGAGTTTTCATGTGGCCGTTGAGATCCTTGGAGAGGTTCTTTAAGTGTCCGCTGCTTCTCTGGGGATGGAGGAAGGCCATTTGTTCCGAAGGGGATCAGATTTGAATAGCTTTGTGCTTTTCATTCAGACCCTAACAGGGGCGTGTGCGCCTGGCTTGAAAGAAACGCTAAAATGTGTGCTTTCATTAATGACTAATTCCAGGCTCAAAGGCGGTGGTTGGTAGTCTTTACCAGTTAATCCCTCAAAACGAGGAATCACACCTACACACTGGGCCTCGGGTTCTGTTGTGCGGCCTGTAGTGTGAATGAGCCAAAAGGTTTCCCAACCATGAATGCGTCTCAGCACCGCGGCAGGGACTCTGGGTCATTATGCCACAGATCGAAGCGGTCACATGATCTGCAGCCAGGGCTGTAGTTAACCGAGACAATTTTAGTCCACTGAAAGTCTACCAGGACTCCAACTCATCGATTGGTCCGGGAGGAGAAAAGAACATTTCCGCTGTTTGAGTAGGTTATATAAACATCAAAAAACATTGCAGCATATTCAATTTATTTAACCTAATTATATTAGTAATAACAAACCTTGTGCGTCTTCATATGATTTTCAAATAGAAGGAGCTGTTGCGAGGGATTTTAGTTGCGTTATAACGGTTCACAGTTATCACACCAGACCTATTGACGTATGTCAATTCTGGTTTGTATTGACATCTAATGGTTAAGCAGCGATGCGCGGGTCGGGGGAATTTTTAACACCCGTCACCCCCGCCCGACCCATTAAGATAGCCAAGATGCCCGCTGAAAAATAATAAATATGCGCTGATCAGCAGATCCTGAAGTGCCGACCTTGTGCGCATATGTCGAGAGGCTCCTCGGAGGTCCTCCTGGGGGGGGAACCGCTACCGCTGCCACGGCTGAAACCATCGAGGGCTCTTTCCCCCCCGTCCACAGCGATGGAACGATCTACACCGTTCGTTATCTTAAAGAGAGAAACTCCCTCTCACACAGACACACACACACACACGTTGACACCGCCCCCCAAAATAATGGATTATGAATGAATGAATGGGTTTACTTATTAAAATAATACCAGCGATTGTCTAACCGAGTCAAGTCAGACCTGCATATCGACCAACCGCCCAGAGGGCGTCATTTGTGTAAAATGAAAAGCACGGCTTCGTCTGGCTGCTCCTCTAATTCAGAGAGAAGGTTATTGTGGAAGTGAAGGGAGGCCGAACACGTGGCGCTTGGAGCAACGTTGTTCGTTCAAGGTGTGAACTGTGACAGCAGGTCAAAAGTTCAGACCAAAGCCTAGAAACAGGTGTTGAGACACCTGAGGCGACAGGACTCCTTGTGACGCGTGCTTTTCAAAGCATTACGCGATGTTTTTAAACCCCCTTTTGTTTCACAAACTTCTGTCATTTCTCTGTTTGTTTTACTCGTCAGCGGCACAGGCTCACCAACTCATCCGATGTTTTTATTCTTCCTATTCTCGCTCGCTGTGTTGGCGCGTGCGTGCGTCTGTCTGAGGGACATACAGAGGGAAAACTAGGTCAGTACTCTCTACGGCTCAGGCAGAGGAGGCTCTCATTCAAATCACCTTCCCGTCCACATTTTCCAAGTGCGTGCCGTGGAGAACCTTTCCCAGAAAAACATTGCAGCGCCTCTGCAGCCTCGATGCTTTCTGCCTTCGCGCGGCTCTCTCCCCGGCTAGCTGGCAATGCTAATATTTAGCCCGTCTTTCCCGTAGGTGTAATGTGCAACGTTGCACGGGAGCCGGCCACGGCTTAGAGAGAAGAGTACTGTCTCTAGCTCCCGTCTCCACAGGTAGAGAAACACAAAGACCCCCACCAGACTCTTATTTTCCCCCTCAACGCTGAGCTCCCAAATCCAAACTGACAGCCATTCATGCCCAGAATACCTGGGCGAGAGCTGATGGGGGGGGGGGGCAGGAGGGGGGCACTATCTAGGTGTAGCAGGCAAATCCGCTCTTGTTCGACGGTTCTCTGAAGCTCCCGCGTAACGCAACTCATCAGCACTTTCTCCCCATTCTGCACGGCATTTTCTCTCCCTCTTTCCCTGCGTCTCCGGCATTGTGTCGGAGGGGGGGGGGGTGCAAGGTTTTTACGCGCTCTCGCCACACAAAGTTAGCTTATGCTGCGATTTTATTTGTGTACATCTCTCGGGGCCATTTTTTTTTTTTGAGCATTGTTGTCGAATGTGGATGTTGGCACCGACGCGCTGCCTGGCATGGACGCGGCTACTCAGCAGACCAGAGCTGGCTTCTAATGATAAATCATGCAGCGTGTTAATGCAGCAGCAGCAGCGTCGCTATAAATAGTCCGGCGGAGGGGGATGACGATTGATTCGGGGAAGCAAAATAGATCACGCTCCAAAAACATCTTCAGAATTGTGGTCAGTTTTAACCGCCGAGTTCGAACACGTGGTCCGTGTTTAAAAACGGAACGCAGCTAATCGAGGAAATTGCGCAGCGGCGCATCTAAAGCAATTAGGACACGGTTAGACACATTGATCGCGTCCACATGCACCGCTTAGTAAGACACCGTTTTGGTGTCTTCCAAAGATTCACTGTAAACCCGTCTCAGTAGATGCAGGCGAAGAGATGGAGCTGCAGAGAGCAGCCATCTTCTTTGTGGGGGTGTAGATGCCTAGTGGGTGCTCAAGCGTGTGCGGTCGGCCTTTTGTGCACGTGTTTGCGCGCGCGCTCGCAGGCCCGCTGACAGTGGCACTTCAGCAGAATGTTTGCCCTTTCCTCAGTCCTTTGATGTGACCAGGTCCCGCTGTGATAATGAGCCCCGTGCCCCGCCGCAAGGTGAACATCCCGCAGTTCGCCCGGGGCTCTGCCAGAGCAGCGGCTCAAACGCACAAACACATACACACAATCTGCAAGCACAACAGCGGAGGAGCAGAATCCGCCACTCGGAGCTGTTCGATTTCGACAGAGCGCTCGGATGGCGGGAGACGAAGAGAATCGTTGGAAACCTGAACATATACGCGCAATATGGCCGCACAACGCGGCCGACTGCGCCGATCGATATCAGAAATCTTCCGAGATGTACAGTAGGTATATTGAAATATGGACCATGTATGCAAAATTTTAAACAAATAACATTTATATTCTCGAAGTAATGTGAAACTGAATTCTACGTTAATCACCTAACCGGCCATCCAGAGCTGCACAATAAGAAAGCGGATGACGTCAAACGTGTTGCAGTCGGCAGGCCGCCCGCACGGAGCTTCTGATCCGATCTGAATGCAGCTTTAATGCCAAGGCAGCAGAAAAAACAACTGCACATAATCACTGAGTGCAACGTCTACCTCTCTGTACACCTGTTAAAGATGTATATTGTTAAAACATACAAATGGGCTTTAGGGCCGAGAGCCACATTTTGAGAAACAGACTGTCGCTGGTTTTGGTCTCTTAGTTAAAGTCCTCTAACTATGTTGCACGGATATTTATTGCAAAACTCAATAAATAATACAACCAAAACCTCTTTGCTACAATTTCCATTATGACAATGGTTATTTGGAAAAACATATGCAAGCTGCAACATGACTTTCCCCACACTCCTATACGTAAAACGACACCAAATGACCATAAGAAGTTGCACTTCACCCTGAGCTGACAAACCCGATGTCATAGTGATTTACCTTTCCTGCTTAACTTGGTGCGCCTTAACAGCAACTGGATCATTTCTAATGTTCTGTTGCTCTTCCCCTCAGTTCTTTTTTAATAGCACCGCGACATATAGAAATTAAGAGTTGAACACTTGAAAAAAAGAGCGGATCAAGTCTTTTCATCTGGGGCAGGCATATTTCACACAAATTATCTCCTTAGCACATCCAGTATAGGGAGCCAGCGCGATTGGTTTGCTCGGAGCGCACGCTCCTCGTGCCAACTGAAGGATGATGGGTAATCCACCCTGTCCTATTCAGTTGCGCGTGGTGGTGGGAAAGAAGACAGGCAGCTGTTAATAGCTGCTTTGTGTTCATATGGAGCATGTACGGGTTAAATTCATTAAGCGGCCTCTGATCCCGTCACCATGCACCATGACCGCATTTTACGCCGTATCTGTGTGCCTTTCCCCGGCCGGTTTTGTGTTCCATTCCATGTTAATGCCCCTGCGTTTGTCGGTGCTGTGCGTTTTATTGTGTTTGACGTGTGGCTAATGTGGAAGCGTCGGTTTGCGAGTTTCCCCGCATGATAAATTTGCGCTACTAAAAAGCATAACATTGCATATGTGGTACACGTCTACTTGTGTCATCCGCCAAACACCCTGACTTATGATTCAGGATGACTTACACCTCTATTCCCAGTTCTACCAACTGTTCTTGGACCTCACTGCCACGGCGTCTGTTCTGACTTCTGGACGCGAGGTTTAGGATTGAAGTAAAGGAGGAGGAGGAGGAGGAGGAGGAGGGAAGGAGAGATTGGTACGGGGGTATGGCAGATGTAAACGTCTCTCCGGGCCAGGATTTTCCTGTTATTCGTAGCCTCCTCCGCTCCTGTCCCTGCGGTTGGCTTCGCTTGTTCGTCTCATTACCCCCGGCGCGCGGCGCTCCCTCGCTCGCTGCCGGCGCGGCTTTCTTCTCCATTAATTGGGTTTGGTTACATTAAGCCCCCTGGCCGAGGGGGCCATCCTGCCAATAAAACATTCCATTTTTAGCACTCCACTTGGAGCTGGTGGGGTTCAAACCAGCTCCGTGAGCGGTAATTGGTTATTTATTTAAGCTTCCTCAGGTTGGTCTCCACTGATTTTGGTAAAAGGGGGGGGAGGGGGAGGGAGCCACAATGATCACATTGTCAGTGGATACAGTAGCCAAAGACTGTATTTAAGCAGCCAGAGGTGGGCGTGCTCTCTCCCAGTGATTCACAGCTATTTTAAACCACCCCCCTCGGGTGATGGCAATCATCATTCCATCGGAAATTTACGGCAAACTCTCGATGAAACTAGTCGTAATCACCGGGAAATTTATCGCTTCTTCTTCTTTCTTCTGTTGACTCGGGCGGAAAGTCCTGTCAGGAGGTGAGGTTGCGTTTTTGGGGGGTGAGATGGGCTTCTCAGTGAAAAGATTTAGCAGCATGGGAATCCGTGGCCCCCACTCGAGCTGCCATCTCCCCCGCTGTTTGTGAAACACTTCGTATGGTTTCCACACACTTGATTGTAGCTGCGGGCGCAAAGAGTCCTCATTGCATATAAATTACAGAAGTGGGAAGTGATTATTATAAAATTCCCCGCTTTCTCTTTTTTCCACTCCGCTCCGCAGAAGTGGTATAATTGAGTGGAGCACAAAAGCCGTGCCGAGAGGGGGAGAGAGATGCTAAAAAGGCAATGTTGCATATACCACATAGACACATGCACACGCACACTGTCGCAGGATGCTTGTGGAATCGGACAGAATAGGAGTTCGGAGACACAGGCGTGCCGTCAGGAAAAAAACCAATAAAGAAACATAAAAAAGCAAACATCCTATATCCTTTCCCCACCCCCATTATCAGACAGCACGCCAAGTCACTGGCTCCGCGTACCGAAACACACTGGAGTGTCTCCTCCATCGAAGGGCTTCCTGCCAGCTCCAGTTCCGCACAATGAATTTCTCTTAAAACCACATCTGAGGGGTTCTTCAGAAGGGCCGGCCAAGCCTGGATATGAAATTCCAAATGGAACGTTTTCTTTTCAATCCTCGCCGCCTCTCCTCTTTCACTCTCCCTAAAAAAAGTATGAATAGAAAGATCCTAAGCCTATTATTTCTCCTATACAATAAAATGGACCTCCAATATGGCGGCCCTCCATCGCAACATCGCCGCCGCAGCGGCTGCAGCTGAGGGCCTTTAGAGTCGGGATGGGGGATGAGAGGGGGTTAGATTGCAGCAACGTGCCGTGACACTCACGGTTGTGGTCACTTGAGTGTCTCCAACTACTTCCTCCAGGAAATTGGTAAAAGGGTGTCCTGCTTTTTATGGCGCAACCTGCCGAGAGCTGCAAAGTGGTGGCAGCGAGCCAACCGGTCTCCACCTGGAGGAGCTGAAAAGAGTGGCTCCATGACGACGGTCGGCACAGTAACTTAACAGTGAGGACGTGTGACTGTTTGACCGAACCTCCATATGTTTACCCCCCCCCGTCATACGATAGTTTGGAGAGAGGTGGAGATGTAAGAAGCCCCAAATAACAATGCATCGCTCCTCCTTTCCTCCGAGAGCGAGCCACGGTTATTTGTGGCATGCAGTTTATGTAAATGTGAAACCCAGAGAGCCATAAACTGTGTATTGGTCACAGAGGCCTGCAGGTTTTTCTCTGGTGGATTTTGGCCTTCATGAAGGCAGTTTATTAAGCAGTTGAGAAAAATGTGACATGACAGCTGTAACTGGCAAAAGCACAAAAGAGGCCTTCTCTTCCGCGGCGGAAGCCTCTAGGTAGTCAATCACCTTTTTTTACAGTCTCGCATGTATGTAGGTGTGTGTTTGTGTGTGAACAAGAGTCTAACTTTTGTTTCTGCCTGCTTTTTCTTTCTTTTCTATTCTTTCTATTTCCACCTAAAATGATAATCCCCAAAGTTCTTATCTCATTCCTGCAGGATAACAAATGGGAGTGGACAGGCGTAAAATAATATGGGCGGGAATGCTAGCATTTAGCCCCTGGTGTAGGATTGTCCCCCCCCTCCCCCTCCTTCAGGGTTAGCATCTCTCACTAACAGCCCTCCCCTCTGTAGGATGAGGTCTGACACTCCCACCGTCACAGATTATCCCGTCACCTTTGACTTTTGCCGACTGGGGTCACCGAGCCACCCTCACCTGGGCTAATGGGAAAAGCCTCTGCGTAATGAGTCATGATGCGTAATGATGGTTTGTAACTCTCAGATGCTACAATGAGGACTCTCCGCTACACGGCGGCACATGAAGGCTTCTATCAAGAGAGGAGCTGGGGAAGAAATTGGCCCTGGGGGATGAGATTCCCACCCTGATAACAGGATACAGATGATGGGTCATGTGCTTGAGGATGCTGAGGTCTTTCTCGGTACACACACACACACACACACACACACACACTTGCTGCCCTTTGTGTTCCCAGTCAGGACGTTCCCAGAAGGTGGGGAGAGGGGGGGGGGGCGGCTCTTAAGTTGAGGTTGGTGCCAGTCTGCGAGAGGTTCAGGAGCAACACAGACATTCCAGCCGCACTATGTGTGTGTGTGTGTGTGGTGGGAGTGGGCGAGGAGGGGCACCAATCACCACTTAGCACTGCAGGAATGTCACCTTGGCCGACACCTCGCGAGGACAACAGAGCGGGAGCTTCTAAAGAACAGTCCCGTGATCAGAAATCTACTCTCATGCTAAATTTAGACAAGTTTCTCCAACAACATTATTAATCAGGTGACCGTTCCTTTGGGAGCATCTGGCCAGAAAGGTCTCTCATTCAAAGCTCACGGGAGCCCTTTGGTGGGAGACCCGTCAGTGATATCAGGACAGCGGACTAATGTCTCTGGTTGGTAACCTGTGGAGGTGATATTTGGACAGTAGATGTAGCATGGCTAAGCATTGCCATGTGTCCGTTGCTGCTGAAGCATGTAAGCGCTTGGCCGGGGGGGAGTTGGGGCCGGGGATTTTCTCTTTTTTTGGGGGGGGGGGCAGCTCGGTCTATTTTAGTTTGTCAGGAGGGCAGGGATCTGAGTCAGCCGGGGACGGGGGTTGGGGGGCTGAGGTCAGGACACTCCTGACGTGATTACTCCCCGCATTAAGCAGCACCGCAGACATCTGTCTCACTCGCGCTCTCCGTCCACAGCAACCCCCCTCCCACCCTCCCCATCCCTCATCTCTCCCCCCCTTCGGCTCTTGCTCCGTAATGAACTCCCCCTTATTCACCAGCTAATGACTGCCTTTGATCTCCCGCCGAAGACCTCTGCTCTAACTCTACCCTGCGAATCATGCTGTTCTCTCCCCTCCCTTCGCTCCACTTGCTCCCATCCGCTGCAGCTGTTTCTCTCTTCTTCTCTCTCTTTGACGTGTTTTTCCTCCTTCCTTCAGGGGAATGTTGCATATCCACATGCAGGCAGACCACCCTCACAATAAAGTGCCGTACCAGTCGCCAGATCGTGTGGTGGGAAACGGGGCCAATTCGTGCATGGAGGGATGCCGCTGAAGCTCATGTGTAATGTCATCCCTATTTTTTCCCCCCTCCACAGTCCAACAAAGTCCCCGTGGTGCAGCCGTCCCACGCAGTCCACCCACTCACCCCGCTGATCACGTACAGTGACGAGCACTTCGCCCCAGGTCCTCATCCCCAGGACGTCAACAACAAACAAGGTAGAGACGACCGATCCAAACAACCAATAATCCACGTTTCTAAATAGTCTGGGTCTTTAGTGATGATGATGTTTTCAAAGTGGACACAAACTTCTTTGTTTGACTTTTTATTACATTTCAAATCGGTTCAGTTGAACGTGTGGAACTCATTGGGATCACAAAGTAACCACAGCCCTTGTTTGATTAGTCGGACTAAAAGTGTGATTTTATTCAAAAGTTGCCGTCATGCAACTGAGCAAGCCACTGATTTTTAATTTATTTTTAAACATCCCCGTGTGCCAACGCTGTCAGGGAATCGGCACAGGCAAACAAACCAAAACGCGTGACAGCGAAAATCAAAGTCTTCCGCCCCGGCTCTGAACATAAACTTATTTGAAGCGTCCCGTGGGACGGCGCGTCGAGCTCGGCTGCCCTCTGCTCCCGCACGCGCCGCCTCTCGGTAACAACATCAAGCCGCAGCTCTTGACAGCTGCGGACGAGCTCCTCGTGCCCCGCGCAGCTGGAGACGTTTGGCAGGGCCTGTCACGAAAGCAGAAAGATGTTGGGCTCCCGTCGTAGTTTTTGTCTCGCACCTTTTTTTCTATCCTTGTGGCTTTTTTTTTTTTCCTCCCGCGGCTGCCAGTTGAAAAGGAGGAGATGGATCAGACGGGACGCGGGCGATGATAAAGACGATGATGAGGCGGGGAGGTTCTGAGGGGCCGACTATAAATAACAAAGCAGCGCCGAGCGCTGGAGTACACAGCGTGGTGAGATGAAGGGACAGACGGATAAAGAAACCGTGCTCCACATATGCCAGAGGAGCCATGCATCAGACGCATTTCTGTTGAGCACTTTTTTCAAAGGTTAGCAGGAAGGAAAAGAAAGAATTGTCTTGACGCAGGGAATCGAGCAATGCATATTCTGAAACGCAAATGCACGCATTTTAATCGGTTGGTTGTCGTGTAGTCCCATTTTCCCGTTTTACTGGTCTTGCCGGTCCATCGAGATCCACTACGTTTCTGACAAACACTGGAGAGCAGAAAGGACCCCTGGAGGTCTTTTTTTCCCTTCCTTTTGCTATATTTGATCTTTACTCCCGCAGCCCGACAGAAATCCATGTCCAA
This sequence comes from Gasterosteus aculeatus, assembly GCF_964276395.1. Classification (NCBI taxonomy): domain Eukaryota; kingdom Metazoa; phylum Chordata; class Actinopteri; order Perciformes; family Gasterosteidae; genus Gasterosteus; species Gasterosteus aculeatus. The sequence goes on along the minus strand of NC_135696.1, from coordinate 15,650,147 downwards.
GCGATCCAGTTTGCACCCGAATTTGCTGCAAATGATTTCCCCAGGCATATTCATGTGTGTATACCAGTCAAGCTAGGCTGCAGATGCTTAAAGAGAAACCTCTCTTATTCTCTTTCTTGCTGCTCCTCTCCCTTTCTTGCACTCTCATATCGACCAATTGCTGCTCCCCCTTCCTTAGCGGGCTCAGACTTTGATCTGCTCGTTAATTATGAAAAACAATCATGGATTTTCTCATTATGAGCTCTGATATGCACAGGGCCGCTATGCAATGGAAGGAAGGTCGAGCAGAGGGGGGGGGGGGGCTTTGAACATATTACATTCAAACCGTCTATATGTCCTGTTCGGGGAAAAAAAGAAGAAACATAAGATGGAAACACTAATTTGAATTTATATTGTTTCCCGGTTTTACAATGAGAAGCAGGTTAGTGTTCGGAGGTGCGCGTGTGAATCCTTGTTGGGCGTCAACGGGTGTACAGGGAAGTGAGTAATTAGGCACCTTAGGGGGGTGAGTGACAAGGTTAACACGCCGGGGCTCTCTCCAATCTCCCTAGCCGCCTCACCCCTTGCCTCCTTCCCTTCTGCCCTCAGGAGGGCCCTCAGGAGTGTTAGGTGGTGGATTAGTTGGCGGGGGGTAGCGCTATGCGTGCTATGAATCCAGCGTTGCAACATTGGCTTTGGAGTTATAAGCTCCCCCCGTTCACCCCGGCTCTCCGAGGAGGGAGGCCCCTTCAGACCACAGCCTGGAGAGAGAAAGAAGGGAAACGATAGAGGCAAGAAGAAAAGGCTAGCTCCAGCAGGGATTAGAAGATGCTGCTAATCTTTTCTTTGTGTGTGTGCACGTGTGAAGGCACATCCCACTTGTGTGTGTGTGTCTGTGTTTGAACAGTATTTTCAATTGTATTGATCCTGTCTAAAATGAAAAATAAAACAAATAGGTGTCTCCCAAGAGGCTATGTGAGTTGCTGAGATCTAGTTAAATATGAATAATTCTACGGCCCCATTTCCCAGTTATCTTTCAACTAAAAAAAAGGAGCCCTCGACCTTGAAACCCAGTAGGCGCCGACGAGCTGGAGATGGAGGAGCTTAGTCCAGAAGATCCACCGACAGTTAGGCCAAGTCAATCCCGTGTCTACAGGGAAAGCCGCAGACACAAAGACGGAGCCTCAATTAACCAGCTTAAAGATGCGGAGACGCACTGGAAGGACTCCAGCTAAGCGGGGGAAAGGGGATCCTTTTTTCTTCCAGATTGATAATGTGAGGTCAAGAAGCGTGTTCAAGCCCCGACACTGTGCACTGTCCTGGACTATTAGCGGAGCAGGAAGGGGAAGGAGAAATGGCTTTAGAGGGATAGAATCTTCACTAATGATATCCCACGAAACAATTGGCAAAGTTATGACTTGAATCGTAATCGGCTCAAAGAATATTATAACAAGACCCGACAAATTAATCAATTCAAACTTTTGGTCCTTTTGCAAGCTCATCCTATTTAGAGGTTCTGGCCACAAATGGTAACACGTTGATTTAACAATTAAGTTGTTCATACTCTGCGGGAGCTGCTGTCGTTCTGCCAACTTTCTCTGTAGTCCTTGTCAGACCCACAGAATGCAGATCTGTAAGTGTAACCTCAACGCTTTTTAACTGTTGTGTTGTTGCGTGTCTAGGAATGCAAAGGCATCACCAGGGACCAGACATGACCAACTTCTACTCCCTGTCCCCCGGAGGAGTCGGGCAGCTCACGCCCCCGCTGGGATGGTGAGTCACAGGGACCGAAGCCAAAGCACGCGCAGTCGATCCATGTGAACAAGGAGCGTTTGCGGCCCCCGTCCCTTCGCCTCCGACACCGTGCCGGGTTTAAGGGGAGAAATGCCGCGTACAGGGAGGTCTGCTTCAGGCCCCTCTGTGTGCCGGCAGATGTCAAACACATCACCGCGTATATGTCCTGGCGTAACCATATAACCCTAACCATCAGAGCTTCCTGGGAGTGCTTCTCTCTCTCTCTCTCTCTCTCTTTGCAGCCTTGTCTATTCCTGTACTTTTTCTCTCTTGTTTGTTCCAAACATGTGTTCCCCTCTTTGTGCTTCCTGTATGTGTCAACATGATGTTTGTAAAGTTGGGTCTTTGTGGCATACATTGAGTGAAGCCAGATGTAAGGTAGGGGATCAGGCGACAGTTGAAGCTCAATCTCTTCAGTTTTCCTCCTCCTTATATCTGACTTGGGTATCTATATATCTATAGATATATATCTATAGATATATAGATATGTATATATTGCAAAAGCTGTGAGCCAATGAGGAAAAGCATAAAAACGTGTTAAGCAGAAATGAATACTCGAAGCAGTTCTGAAAATATAAAACAAATTTTTCAAAAGACTGCATGAAGTCTCTTTAGTCATCTAACCTGTATTTCACTTTATCTTCACTAGGGAAGATGAACACAACTCAGGGAAACTCTCCCAACCACGAGTCAACATTACTGAGTGCAAAACAAACTAATATCATCCCCCAACAATCATAAAAAATAGTAGTACCCAAACTTTCGATAGTGATCCCCTGGTATGAAGCAATATCAACGTGTCCCTCTGCTCTAATATTGCAGGATAGTATAATTAATAACTAACTAACCCTATTGACATTGACCACCTATTGACCACTTGACATTTAGGGGACCCCTCCATGCTACTGTCCTCCCTGGTCCTCTTTTAATTAATCAAAGCCAACTGTCTGCTGTTATTGCAGGTTCTCACACCACATGGTGCCCGGCCCCCAAGGTCCCCACGCCACAGGGATCCCCCACCCGGCCATCGTCAACCCACAGGTCAAACACGAGCCTCTGCATGAAACCGACATCATGCACATGTGAGTCCTGCAAACGCAAAATACCTTCGCCGAACACTCGCACGTGCCGAAACGACACACTTCCAGGTACTCGTGCCCTCCGCCACCACTCTGTCGGAGCCTGGTTCTCGTTCCCTTGATGTGAACAGATAAGCGGGGAAAAGCTGGGAGAGAGCACGGGGGGGCCCGGGCTCCGCTGATAACAGGCCCACGCTCCGTTTGTCCTCAGGGATCACAACACACTTAACACTCAGCAACTGATACGCGTCCTAGATCTGTGCTCGGATGGAATGATTTCACATCCCCAGTAGTGTGAGGACCCTGAAGTGGTTATCACCGACATTTCCATTATTCATGGCCATCCCAGCACCGAGACTCTACTGGTATCAAAAAAAGCTCGTTAGAAAGTGGCGGCGTTTTTGAGTGTGAGCATTGGGCTTTAAGCGATTGCCAGTGTGCGGTGGACGAGAGGGTTTGGTTGCCATTACTGGTGAAGTAATCTCTCTCCCCGCGTTAAGGCCTGCGACTGATTAAAAAGGCGGGGGCCCATTGCGTGCCTCGCCATTGGCTGACAGCAACCAGACCCTCGCTACTTTTGTCGCCCCCTCTGCTGCTTTGCTCTTTCATGCTCTCATTTTTCAAAGTTATTTGTTCTTTACCTCCATCTGTTTGGTTGTTGGTGTTGTTTTCCTTACAGGAAGCCCCAGCACGAACAGAGAAAGGAGCAGGAGCCCAAAAGACCGCACATCAAGAAGCCGCTAAACGCCTTCATGCTCTACATGAAAGAAATGCGCGCCAACGTGGTGGCCGAGTGCACGCTGAAGGAGAGCGCCGCCATCAATCAGATCCTGGGACGGAGGGTAGGTGAAATTAGTCAGGCGAGTCCGTGCACGGCGAGAACCGATCCCGGACTCTGTGTCACTGCCGTTGATCTGAGGCAAATCCCCAGGAGATCACAGTTCAAGCTGTGGCTGTAACGATACCGCGTAGACCGACTTCCCAGGCCCAATTAGTTTAAAAAGTACAAACGCTCCCTCACTCTGTTAACATACAGCCTTTTTACGAACTAGTCGTGATTATTGTCATAATGATTGCCCAAGCCAATTACTTCCCTCTCAGCAGCACAGCTACGTACTGCCTATCGAGCTGACATTTAATCAAATTGGCCTTAATAAAATATGCCTGGATAATGGCACGGTTGGAAATGACGAGATTTGTTCCTTTTGAGGAAGAGGAACCACGGAGCCATGTTAAAAGCCTTAACGAATAGGCCTGGCGGTTGAGGCAGCCAGCCACAGTAAAGCCCGGTTTGTGGCCTGCATCGGGTAATTGCTCGCTGACATAGTTTGAATAAAAAGCGCCGCTAAATTGGAACCAGTGTTTTGATATGAAATCAAAGTTGTTTTTTTTCCTCCTTCTCTTCTCTGCCTCCCTCTGACTCTGGCGCATATTAATCTCTTCATCATGTGCCCCCTTCTTCCCCCCCCCCCCAACCCCCCTTTTTTTTTAAGACCAAACGTTTGCGAGTTGAAGATTTTTTTATTTTTCATTTAACTAAAACACCAGCACACGTCACTATGCAGGGAACATTGCATGCAAGTAATTGACTGTATGCTATTTTTTTTTTCTCCTAATCTCCCTTGTACTGAAACAGTGGCATGCTTTATCTCGGGAAGAGCAAGCTAAGTATTATGAGCTAGCCCGCAAGGAACGGCAGCTCCACATGCAGCTCTACCCAGGCTGGTCCGCTCGAGATAACTATGTAAGTATCAACAGAACAGATCGGCAGAGGTGCACGTGTGCGTGTGTGTGTGTGTGTGTTGGGTTTATGTTGTTTGTTTGTGTCAGCGTTGCATGACTTTCAAATGGCACACAATAGTGACGCATACACACACACACACTGCGTGCTAACAAAGCCCATTTGTAGAGCATTTTGTTTGTTTTAGCCCGATATGTCATATATGTGATTACATGTGAGAGGAAAAACTGCCAGGTAATGGTTGTGCTAGTCTTTGATATCAGCGTGGAGCTTCTGGATCGAACAGATGGCGTTCAGCGGCAGCACGCCTTTGCTCCTCTAGCTGCCCCTTTTGGTGGGTCAATGTGGGAGGTTCAGCCGCATTTAGGATGCAGCATGTTTATTTGGTGCATGTATCCTGGCGTGCATGCCTACGTGTTTGTGCATTGGCGTCGCATGTTGTCCGGTCTGTCTCCCGAGTATGTGGCGTGGATGAGTTGGTGAGAGAGAGAGAGAGAGAGAGAGAGAGAGAGCACCAGCCTTTATTAAAAGTGTGGCTCCGGCACTCACGTTCACTCCACCACCAAAGCGCTTTGTGGTGTTTATCTGCCTCCCCTCGGACACCGACAGCATCCCTCACCCCTCCTTCTGCCTCCACCGCTCCACCGCCAAACTGCCCCGCTGAGAGAGGTGACCCTCTCTACAGATACACAGCCTCAGCTAGTGACCGTTCCCGTTTAACGTCCAGCTTCGTCAGTACAAACATATTTGAAGAAGAAAAAGAAGACGGTTTCTCACCCAGGAACACGGCCCTGACGGTGCTATTCTGCGACCCCTCCCACTAATAAAACCATCAGCTGCACACAGAAAGCACAGCGTGCCTGGAAACACCCGAAATGAGCGGCGCACTGGCACGGACCGGAGCGAGTGGCATTCACAATTTTCGCTGTGTACCCCCACTCTCGTCCTTTCTCTCACCCACTCTCGCTTAGTCCGTCTTCTCCCCCGTCTGCCGCAGCAGTAGAAGGCAGATTAGCTCATGAATAAGTGGATTAGCAGACTTTGCAGCGGGAAACCAAAGCGCTGCTCATATTTGACTAGAACGACACTACGCTGCTATCTATACCTATAGTCCCCCCCACCTCCCTGCCCGGGATTTAGCATAAGCTATAAATCCTCACGCACTCCCACCACCTCGCTGGGAAAAGAGTGGCACTCTTAACAGCCGTCGAGCCCGAGCAGCCTAATTACAGTGGAGCAGTTTTAATTGCACTTCACGTGAATATTTGCCATCAGAGGGACTTCAAAGGAAGTGGAAAGATGACGCAGACGGGTCACAAGCACACGGGACGAGCCGCCTCCATCCTGCCGGGATGGTCGCAGCTCAAAAACAAGGGGCGCGCCAATTTGTGAAATTAAGTTGTTTCTTGAAGCAGCCGAAAGCTCCAATGTCAGCGCACGCCCCCCCCGGTCGGTGCACGCTCCCTCTCAGCGCGGCAGTTTGCGGTGGAGTCCGGAGGCCAGGGGATGCTGGTTGGATGCCCAGCAGGGGATGAGTGAACATGGCAGTCAGCAGCAGGATATCAGAGTGGTCTAGTGAGCGTGAGTGCTGGAGCCACACTTTATGTGTTCCTCTGTATATTTTTTAGGGAAAGAAGAAGAAGCGGAAGAGGGAGAAGATGCAGGAATCAGCCCCAGGTAAGCACACGTCCCTTCAGTTGCTTCCTTTTTTGTGTGTGTGTGTGTGTGTGTGTGTGTGTAAAGTATCTCGCTGCATTTCTATACATGCTCTTTAGATAAAAACAAAAACACCAAATATCCCAGTAGTCAGAGACAGATACCTGTAAAACTGACAAGTGCAGGTTCACACCGACACAACTGCCCTCATTCTGGCTTCAGTAGATTGGCTTGATTCTGTGAAGGCAGCAAATTCTTTCTCACACTTTTCTTGTGGATTTTCTTTGTGTTCATCCCACCAATCCATTTGTCCACTGCCTCTCTCTCATCCCCGTCTTCAAAAAGTACACCTACTTTGGGATTAGTCTGTCCATTCTATATGACTACTTACCAACTCTGGGCTTTGCACTGTTTGTCTGCCTGCTGCACTACAGTGTGTCTTTCTGCTGACCTTGTTTAGCTGCGCTTATGAGCCTCCTCTCTGCAACTGCAACTCTAATCCATTGACAATTACATTTTAAGTAAAATGTCAGTCATTTCTTTCTTTTTTTTTGGCCTGTACACTGTGTAGGCCCAAAAAAACAACCTAAAAACAAATTTAAAAGATGCAATTTTCTGCAGGTACAGGCCAGAGAATGAAAACGGCGTACATCTGAGAATATGGTAAGACAAACCCTCTATCCCCTTCCTGTCTGATCAGTTCAATATCTGCCGAGTCTTTTTCCAATCTGCTAAACACCGGCTTTAGAGTAGATACTCACAGACTAATCCTGAAAAGGTCCACCCTAACCTCGCCATAGTCATTGTGTCCGTGGTGCTGAGGCCTGAGGAGGGATTGTGCTCCGCTCAATGGCCTCAGCACAATGACCCGTTGGATTTTCTCTCCGTGTTTGTGTGCATGTATGCGTGTGTGAACACGGAATGGGTCAATCCAATGTTTTTGTTTGGTGCACTGGTTGGATTAAAGGTTTTGGTGTTGTGTCAGCAGTTGGCGGTTTATTTCTCTTTCATCACGCGTTAATGAGAAGGGGTTTGGAGGCTATTGCTTAATAAATCAGACAGCTCGCCCAGTCTGTGTTTTCTAAACATGGACCAAACGATACATCTGAAAACACTTTTAGTCGCTCAGACTTTTTTTTTCACCGCTGTTGGACGCTGAGACGTCAGCACTCGGTCCCATATGGACGACATGTGTTGTCTCTCTCTGCATCTCTGTGAGGCGGAACGGGATTCAGCAGCGTTTTTGGCAGCAATTTAATGAGATGCTCTACCTTAACACGATTTCATGGTATCTGGGGTTTCACGGTGTATATAATGCCTTCATAACAAAGGCACTCGGTAGTCGTTTTCTTTTTTTTTTTACATGTTAATAATATATTGATTCAGATGACACGTCAAACCCGCACTGAACTGTCACCTATCCTTTTTTTTGGTTTTGTTGAAAGAAGGATTAGCGTTCTCAATGTGGGGCAAACGCAACTCTATTTTCAGTCTGCCGTTCTCTCTCTGGATATTTTCGCTTTTCCATCTCTCTCCTCCATCCCTCCCCCTCCCCTCCTCTCCATCCCTCCCTGCCTGGGAGTCTGGTAGCATCCTGTTGTTCCGCTCCCTTTCGGCAGCCGAAAAAGCCGGGCAGATGTGACAAATCTGGTCTTACGTCCAAATCACCCCAACCAGACAAAGGTTTTCCACTTGATCGATTCCTGACCCGGTGGCTCTCCCTGAACCCAAAATTGGGCCGCTTTTTCTTCTTTCTCTATTTTTTTTTCATCCCACAGCCGGAAGAAAAAAAAAACAGCTGGGAGAGAGCAGGCTCTAAAAAAGCACTTTATCTCTGATCCAATAATTAGCAGCGCCTAGCCGCAGCGGGATGGACACCCTTGCTGATTCTCAGTGACAGCCTTAAACTAATATGCATAATACCAAGGATACTGCCACAACTCCCCAAGCCCTCAATTTATGCAGATCCCAAAGAGCTGGATTGAGGTTAGCTCGGTGTAGACGCCGAAAAACATTTTTAAATGAACTCGTTTGTCTATTTCTTTTCATCTGCCCCAGCCTCTACCCCGCCTCTGCGCCGTATGAGAAATCTGAAAGGAAGTTTGTTAATGAGTAAATGCGGAGACACAACTTCAGCACCTATTTGTTTGCTACACATTTACCACGTTTTGATTTCATCTGCAGCGCTTGTGCACTCGCGGTGAATATCATTCAGCATAATAAAGCGAAAACGCCCCCGCCTAGGCCCGTTTTCAATTAATACCACTTCATTTTTCGACATGTTTTATGGCTTTCTGCTCTTGAGTTTTTCTGCCTGTGAGGCAAACCGAGAGTTGAGCGGCGCCGCAGTGTTTTATGGCATGACGTCGGTCCTCTTTGTTATCTTTAGCATGTCAGACACGGGGGCTCCCACCACAGTGGAGCGGCCCTCGGAGAAGTTGTTACTCTGACAATGTAAAAAAATTAAGAGTTTCCGTTGTCTTCCTTTCAAACCCCTTTTTCCTTACCCGAACTGGAAACACCGCCTTTCCTCGCTGTTTCTGCACACGTCTTTATTTAGTCTCATTCTCCCTTCCTCTCATGCTGTTAGCCTTTTGTGTGACTAAGCCTGCTGATTCACAGCCTTTTGAGATAGCTATCTGGCCGAGACATACACACATGCCCTCAAGGCTTTTTCCCAATTCACCCGCTGCAGATTTTTTTTTTTTTTCACAAAGGTGGCCTTTTAATCCGCCCTAGAAAGGGCCTTGGAGTTGCAAACTGTCATAAAACCGCGCCCGAGTCATCTCGGCCGGACTCTTATAAAGGTGCGCTTTTGTTGTCCAACAAAATCATTGTCTCTCCTAGCCGATCTGCCCCCTTAACACTTGTGCAAGAGGCTGCATTTTTAATCACATGATCCGGGATAAAAGGATGCTTTACAATTGGTAAAGTCTGCCAAGTGCAGTGAGGGGTCATTTGTAACCTCATGTCCGCTTGGGCATGAAAGTAAATGGGGGGCTTTTGGTGGCCTCTCTCCTCCCTCTCCCTCCGTTCTCGGTCGGGGCCCCGGCTCCGCTCCCTCTGATGTGTGCAGCCAGAAGTCAGCTGTCAGAAGACTTTGATGAGCAACGAGGGAGGAAGAGGAGGGCACGGGTGTGTTAGGGAGGGGTGGAAAGGGAGCGTAAGAAAAGGGGCAAAAAGAAAATCCCTTATTCTCTGGAGTTCTCGGTTTACCCAATCACTCTCGACTGCCACTCATCCTTCAGTCTCCATCTCCCATTTTCTTTTCCCCCCTCCCCTCTCTCTCTCTCTCTCTGTATTTGTTGCCTCTCATCTTCTCTCTCTCTCTCTCAGACCCTCATCACTCTCTCGCACATCTGAGCAGCCAGCCACACACTGCGCCTGCAATTAGGCAAGATTCGGCGCCGTCCTCCTTTTCCCGAGTCGTTTCAATTTGGCACCGAGCCTCCAGGCCACCGCGGCACAGCCCAGTGCCTCCGCACCCCGCCTTATTAGTGACCCGGGATAATTGGGAAAGGAATCCGGATTGCAAAACAGACTGTGGGTCTCGCTTTGAGCACAAGGGCACAGGAGACGGGAGGATGTTTTTCCCAAACTGCGCTTTTTCACACACATGAAGAAATATGTGTGGTAGGCGGGGGGGAATTTAGGCTTAAATCAGAGCAATCCAGCCCGCACCCCACCCGGCTAATGTTTCCGTGGGTGGGAAATATTGACCCCCGCAGTCCTCCCGTTCTCTCGCCTCCCTCCCCCTGACCTCCACAAAGGCCGCTCTGTGAAGTGAAATGACCCTCTCAGCACTTGTGTGGACTTCCAGAGGGTGGCAGCACGTCAAGCTTCATGTAATTCAAGCATGTGGTTTTAGCTTAGAAGCACAAATCTTGTACACCGACATGGTTTTATTATCCCGGCAAACCTTACGTGACACTTGGGGAAGAGGGGGGGGACAACCCTCTTAAAGGTCTTTGTTTACACGTGAGACATGCAGCCGCAGTGCTCCCATTGTTTAGACTGGGGCTGGAGACGTGTTTTGATTGAGTTACGGGCCTGTTGTGTGGAGGTTTGGTCAGCTGCAGTAACAGTATGAGGGTCCAGTCTCTTTTTGTGATGTCTTCTCTTCTTCCTATCAGCCCCCCGGCCCCCCCTCAACCTCCCCAACGCTTTGAAAGAGGTGAGATATGTGACCTTGACAGACGCTCCCCTGGGGAAATGCTTATCTTTTGAGTCGAAGGAACCCCCCCCCCCCCCCCAATGCATCAGCAGGACGGCGGAACTGCAGGAAGCAGTGTTTATTTTTTATTTTACTCGACTCGTTGGGGCAATTGTTAAAGGGGGCTAAACCTCAGCGGCAGTACAATCTCTTTTCTTTCCTGCTCCTCCGTCCCGACGCTGAATACGAGCGGCGGTGGGGGCCTTTGAAGCGAGACCACAGCAGAAGCGGCAGCAATTGCGGCGGCTCTTTGAATGTGCGCCCCCCCCCCCCCCCCCCCCTCCCCACACACACACACACGCACACACCACCATCTCTCGACATCCCCCGGCCTGCAGCGGCTCAGACTGAGCCGCTCGAGGGCACGCAGCCAAACTTCAGCTGCCCGGGCCCCCAGCGATGCCGCCTCAGATGTGGGCAACACCCCCCCCCCTCTCCCCTCCTCACACACCATCCTGTACTCCCACAGTCTCACCCACGCATGGCTGAGGTTTGGGGCTTTGGTGACTCCCCCTCCCCTTTTTCCCCCTTTTGACCACAACCAGACCCCCCACCCCTCCCTCCTCTCCAGACGTTAACACACAGGCACCGTCCCCCCCCCCCACCCACCCCGTGTATGAGATACATCCCCCGAGCTGCCTTTTGATAGCAGCTTTAAAAAAAATGTTTAAGAAGCGATTTCTTTTATGTGCTACAGGAATGCGCTGACAGTGCACAGCGTTTTGTTTCAAACATCGCTTTGTCTTTCAGGTGCTATTACTTTTTTTTAAACTTATTTCCCTGCCCCCCCCCCCCCCCCCCCCCCCCCACCCCCTTCCCCTCTGTGTCTTTAAAAGCGGTGCTGCTACAGATGTATTTAGAGGAGGCTGCCTTGAAAACCGTGTCCCCAAAACCAGCTGTGTGTTCCAGGCCGCGGCCGCGCCAACACAAACCGCCGCACGAGACTTTGTTCTAAATGTGGGGACAATTATACTTTCTGGAGCTGGTCTGAGCCGGACTGGGCTGACCTCGCTGCATGATGTAACGGAGTTATGGCACGTCTTGTTCCCTGGATCTCAGGTTGAGATTAAGAAGGGAGGCATCATTAATATTCCCATCCGATTTGAACCGGTTCCGTCCGAACACACGACGGTCATCAGTGATGGTTGTTGCAACTCAGAGTCAGAATCAGAAGCCATTTATTGCCACGCGTGTTACACATTGAGGAATTAGACTTAAAGTATTGGTGCAATGTGAATTGTACTTCATCCTTGTTGGTGTACAAGTGATACTAGAAAATACTAAAAAAGTTAGTGTGAACCTTTTCGCAACCTCGACCTGACCGCATTGTACCTTTTGGTAACGTTGTACTCGTTACGTCAATCGTTGAGGAGTTTGTGTCTCCCCTCCAAATAAAGTTAAATCACGTGACTGTGACTTTCTTTTGTTGCCCAGTCAGACTTCTTTCTGCGATATCACCATGCTCCCAACTGTCATAAGTTAAAAAAAAGGATGGCCATATCTACAAAATGAAGTGTCCGTCTCTCAGTCTTTTCCCTGACTGGCTGTAGTCTCTGCCACGGTAAAGCCCTCCTCTGCTGGAGACACCTCTCCCCACTCCGCTTATTTTTAGAGTGATTTGTCAGCGGTGTTTTCCTCTCTAATGGCACCAAAAGAAAGCCCAGAGCTGTGAGTAAAGGGCGAGCTGAGGGGGGGGCGTCGGTGGGTTTGGAGGTTAGGGGGGCTGCGAGGCAGGCGGGCCTCATCTGCGGCCGCTTTGATTTTGGCCTGGGAGGTGAAAGCGGCGATTGAGACGCGAGCTTGTGCCAGTTATCTTAACCTCCCACACTTCAAAAAGCTCGGCAGGAGCGGGTCCGACTCCTCACCCCCCCCCCCCTGCTGCAGAAAAGGAGAGAGAGAAAAAAGGGCGTTTGGGTTGTGTGTGGGGGGGGGGCTAAACTTTTGCTAGCTCTCTGAACAGAGGAGCGTTTCATTTCCTGCAAAAAAAAAAAGTCTAGGCGGCATTCCTGAGTGCTAATGTCGAGGGGAGGAGGAGGAGGAGGAGGAGGAGGGGTCAAGTTGCTCCTGAATCCCAGTGTTTGTGTCGGCTGGACCTTGTGAAGAGCTGGCCCGGTGGCCCCCCTCCAAAACCCCCGCAACCAACCACCACGCAGTACACATCCCTGCTGTTACCACCAACCTTTTTTTTTTTTGAATTGTGCGCACACACATATACACACACACACGCACACACACATACACACGTGCACTTTCTCGCCCGCAGACCCTCGGGCCTCTTCCCCTGGCAGGAAGGCCAAAGCTTTTCATGTCTGTGGAAGGAGGGGGGGGGGGGGAAATGCTCCCCAGGAAACAGGGTGCAGTCCCGGGCGTGCGGGTCCGCTTTGAGATCCCGGGATGAAAAGGCGGAGGTGAATAAAAGCGACAGCCCCCCCCCTCCCTCCCTCTCTCTCTCCCTCCCCCCCCCCTCTCAGGCTCCACTTTGTGCTGCTGACGGGTCACTCTCCTCCCCCGTCCCCTCTCATCCACATGTGGTGAAGCAGGGTGGTGTTAAGGTGCAGCGAGCGGTGGAGGATCAGCTGACTTGTCTCCTACAAAGAGACACCAGAGGAAAGCAAAACAGATTCCGCTGCTTTTCCTTTTCCTTTTCGTCTCTACAAAGCATGGCAGGAGGCAACCATCCACCTCTGCCTCGCCTGCTTTGATCACATATTCCATTTGATGCCGCTCGGCTCTAGAATACCTCTCCTCGGCTTGTCAATAACTGAAGCTAACTCTGTTATGTTAGCCCGAGCTCACATCACGACAGCGGAAAAGAGCACTTTTGCGGCGTGACAAACCATTCTGCGTGAGTCCTGTGAAGTGGATCGAGCAGGTCGGGTAACAATCTGCACCTGAACGACGTTGGTTCAGGTTACCAATTACCAACGCGGCCCCCGTAAAACTGTGCTCGTTTAACCGGGTCGACGCAGCCATCCTCCCGTGTGGAGAGTTGCTTCCCCGTCTTGCTTTCCCATCGACCACCCGGAGCGGCAGCCTCAATGTCGGCCAGAACAATCGGGCAAACGCCCCCGAGAGAGGGGAGGTATGAGTCAGTCAGGGTGGGGGGAGGGGCCAAGACCAGCGCAGCACTGCCAGCTGGGTCACGGCGACCCCGCGTTGGACTGGATCAAAGCTGGGCCCGGCCCACATCCTGTCACCGACCTATGACCCCTCTGTAGCTCGGCTCGACGCAGCTGCAGAGGCTTTCCTTCAGTCAGCTGTAACACTGCGGCGATGTACGGCGGATACCGATAGAAGGCGTGGCCGGTGAGGACAGGTGATCAGCCTGAGTCACTCTGAGTCGTCGCGACGTGTCCCGTGTGAGTCGAGGCGGCGCGTGGGACCAGTGTTTCGGTGCGAGTCGCCGATGCGCTGCTCATTCTTTTCCTTTTGTCGGTATACAGATGCAGTGACTTCATAGTTTGTTTGGATTTAAAAGTCTTTCCTTCTTTTTTTTAACTTTGTCTTTGTTTTTGCTCTGCTTTTCCCTCCCAGGAGGAAAACGGGACAATTTCTCCACATGCAAAGCGAAGGCAGCAGCTACGGGCCCTCTGCTTGAGATGGAGGCCTGCTAGGTTCCACGAAGACCCTTAAATCTCCCGTCTGAGGCCTCCAGTTCTCCAGAGGGCCGCACTCCCCCTCCACCCGTCTCTCTCCGAACCCCACCCAACCCCTTCGACACGGTCACATTGCCACCCCCTCCACAGAAAACCCTTCACTTGTTGCACTCTCCTCCCGTCCTGAAGGCGCCCACCAGAGAGACACTGAACTGAACAAGACAATCATGATTAGCTGGAGCACCCTCACGCAACCACCTTGTCTCACCGTAAAAAAAACAAAAACGACAACAAAAAAACAAACAAAAAAAACATCGATTTGTCGTCTGTGTTTCGTCAGTTCTCTTTTTACAATCAGCTTTGCCGCAATAGTCCCGATGCACCTCCACTGCACCGCCCAGACACTCCGACACTCCAAGTCACCGTAAGTTATTTGTCGCCTTGGTTTCTTTGTATAGTTCGTCAGGCCCACATCCAATCCCCCCCCCCCCCCCCCGTTCTCTCTCTCCCTCCCTGGATTTTTGAGACCATTTAGGGTTTTGCCCGACTGACCAAACACCTCTTTTTAGACTGCACTAAGGAAGCCGGAGGAATTTCATCTTGTCTTCGAATCGTCGAGACGCCATTTTAGTTTGTTTGTTTTCATTTGTTTTTCATTTTAGACTGAATTTGATTTTGAATGCTTTTTTTGTATCCTGAACCCTTGTTTCAATATCTCGGTGTATATTTTAGTGTTTTTTTTAATATTGTTTTTTATATAGTGGTATATATAAAATTAAGCTTTGGACACAGGAAAGCCATTTTTCTTGTTGAAGCATCTTGCAGAAAATTGAAACTTAAGGCTTCTTTTGATAACTATTTGTAACAAATAGTGACCTCGAATCCTTCTCAGATGTAAAATAATGCTCAGTATGTGTACTTTTTAAAACTGTCAGGATATGTCAATTTTCTTGGTATTTTTGCAGGCAACATTAGGACAAAGGCGAGTGACGGCTCAGAGGCCTATATTTTATTGTTCTAAAACATGACAAATGAAGCAGATATATATATTTACCCCAGCACTTGGCAGTCTTTCTTTTATTGCAATGGACCTTTGTCTTTTCTCTCTGGTAGCTAATAGTGTGGTCTTTAGCCATGTTGTTTTATTCCATGCAGGCATCTCTGTAACATTATTATGATTTTAATGCTCTCTTTTAGTATTAATTGATGAATTCTTTTTTTTTTAATTATCATATTTCGGGTCACTGTCATCTTGGTATAGCATTTTGCTTCCCAAGTGGTCACATTTGAACTGTTTCAACATGTTTTTTGGTAAGAAAAATAAAAAGGCACCATTGGCTCATTTGATCACTTGTGTGGTGGAAAGACGCGAGCTGAAAGTGCCAGATGTAGCAGTCTGTGTGTCATCCTTGGAGAAGGAGTTCATGCATATGTGGTAATGCTATATATTTACAAATGGTGTGAAGCAGATGAAACACATTCGATATAACATGTTTGACCTTGTGGAAACTAAGCTTAACCTCAAAACCCCCAAACGCTTGCGGCTACATTAATACTGTATTATTGTGGTGATGATGATAAAAAGAGATCTACATCATGTGAGTATAAATATCTTTTATCAGTTGGATCAGTTTACAGGTTGAGGTCTTTTCTCTGTCGCTCAATGTAAAGATTGTCTCTTGACTTTAAATAGTGTAAAACTCTTAAGATAACAAGTGAATATTGAATGTTTTTTATTAAAAAGCTAAGATCAGAGGCAAAGTTTATTTATAGGCAAGGCTGAATTGTGCCTCTGGAGGATATCATTCCAAGTAAAACAGCACCATCTTGTGTTCCTGCAGCCTAATAGGAACATTAAAAAGATTCCCAAAGGCATCTGACAAATGATTCATTCTAGGCATTGAAGTTGTATGTATACATTCCTAAATGTTGCCTTTGTTTCAAGCACAACCCGAAATATATTGTCCATCTCAAGTCTTAATTATGATAATAAAATACATCTTTAACATGTACCAATAGCAGAAATAGACCATTGAGTTAAAAAGGTTGAGTTTATTAAAGAGTACGTTGGGGGTACGTGTCCAGGTGCGGTCTTGTTTACGCCTTTTACTTTGCTGTTATATTTCAACTGTACTCAATGATGCATACGCAGAGATTCATAGTACAAGCAGGTGAAACCATTTTAATGCTGAAAGAGGAGAGTTTCTATAACGATTAATCCGGACACACGTTTATATGACGGTAGTGATATAGTTTAAATAATACGATTTTGGTGACACTGCACACTAAGAAAAGAAAAGTAAAAACTAAGTACATGACTTCTCAAACGGGCTCATTGTTGATATTACGGTTAAGTTAACTTAGTGTTGCGGTTGTTAAACCTGGATCCTCCATGAATTCAAGGTAACTTAACACACAGTGAGCAAAGATAAACAAATTGGTTAATTTAAATTTAATATTTGACCTACATACTTTTATACGATATAAAACCAAGCAGCAACCTCGCCAACGCAAAAGAGCCACCAGCTGCAGTTCATCGAGTGGCCACTAGAAAAAAACACCTTCACAGCCTGGAACAAATGACTTTAACTCGTTCATTCCCGCTTAATGAGAACTACATTTTGTATAAAAGTTGTCAGTGTCATTAATGCTACGGGCTTAACGTTATGTACCCAGTAAGGTGGGTGGGGTCACAGCCGCTAGCAGGACTTTTAAAGCGTTTTATGTTACAAATAAATGTATCGATTTGAATTAGGAAATCATGCGCTCCCGTTCTTTGAGGTAAACCAATGCGAGTGTTTTATTATTTGTTACTGAAAGGGTTCTGAAAGTTTTGACCTTGATTTATCTAATGGGAAACACAAACACACGGGTTTGAAACATTTCATTTGATCCGATTTAATGTCTTCACACACAAACAAAAAGTAATCCAGCAGACGTCCAGAACAAAATGGACTGACAGACTAAAATTGTCGGCATTTATTACAGGAGGCACTTTTTTTTTTTCAATTTCCAAAGTTCTGACTAGTGTTGCGTTAAAGTGAGGAAATCACTTGTACTTGTAGAATCCTTCTCCTGTCTTTTTACCAAATTTGCCTTCTGCAACCAACTTGTTCAGAGATTCACTCTGGGCAAAGGACGGGTTCTCAGGATTTGCTGCAGACCAATCTGAAGACATGCAAAAACAAAAACGAGTCAAGTTCATTCAAAATATCTTCGTTCCTCCTCGAGAGCAGTTTCAAATTCCGCTTATATCCAGTGGAGGAAATACATAAAGTTCTAACACCTAACTGTAGAAATACTCTGTTGAAAGTAAACGTCTGTTAAGAAAAATGTCACTTCAGTAAACAAGTGTAATCTGGAAATTCAAGAAAAAGTCCATCATTTAATATATAAATATAAATGAATTCATTTGAATTCAAATAATTCAAAAGAAAAAAGTAGTACATTTCTGAAGCCATTGTACCTCAAATTGGTACTTAAGCACAATGCCTGAGTCAATCTGCCAAGTAACGACTGGTTAAAATCATACGAATATTTCCCCACATGGTTTTACTCACAGTCCATGATGAACTTCATCGTGTCGAGTCCTACATAGTCCGCGAGCTCAAGGGGGCCCATGGGATAACCACAGCCAAGTTTCATGGCAATATCAATGTCCTCTTTGGATCCATGGCCTGGGGGAGAAATCAAAAACTACACCATTGTACCGCAGCATACTGAATAGATCCTCAATATTTAATGATGTTTGAAACGCAGCACGCCTCAGAAAGTAGAGCGAGGATATTTTCATTTCCAACTCTGTGGATTGAGGCCTTATTCTGATCAAACCAGAGCCGATAGTTGGAACATTGGAAAGACCAAATCAGACTGTTTTGATGAGTTTTACTCTGAGGTTAGAATAAAGTGTGATTCAGTTAGTTACATATCGAAGCTTCTCTCAATGTCTGAGAAAGGAGCGAAACCTTCAAAAGACGTATGGTTGTATTTTTCAGTTTAAAAAGGAAAATTAGTTGATCTTTGTGCCACTGCAGCATGTGTAACAATGCCCAAACTTGACTTTTTAAACGAATGACATGACCCACAGGTGCCCGTGCAGGTGCACATACCCCTCTCATACATCCGGATGGCCTCTATGATGTAGGGAAGCAGCAGGCGGTTGACGATGAATCCTGGCGTGTCCTGCAGAAGGAGAGGTTGCGTGCTGCTGAGTGGGCAGTAATGAGACTACGACGACGTCAGAAAGCACATCTTACCTTGCAGGACACTGGCGTCTTTCCCAGTACTTTGCTGAAGTTCAGGAGACAATCGAGAGTCTCTTGGCTTGTCGCTGAGGTTCCAATCACCTGTGAAAGATTCATATTTTAAGCCACTTTGATTCAAATTAAGTATTAGTTGCCAATCAAATCCCCGGTTTGCATTTCTCACACAATCGACAATTTCACTTTGTCATTAGAGTGGTTTTGAATAAGGTCCTGCATTTGTTTCTGATTCAGTTGTCTGAGGAAATTTGAATAAGAAATATATATCTCTCTCTCTTGGCCACACACACAAGCACGCTCATAAGAACCGTACATACCTCTACGAGCTTCATCACGGGGACTGGGTTGAAGAAGTGAAGGCCGGCGAAGCGGTCCAGCCTGCTGGTGGAGCTGGCGATGTCCGTGATGGACAGGGAGGAAGTGTTGCTGGCAAAGATGGTGTGTCTGAAGAGCCGAGCGGTGCAGCAAAAGCAGACGCAATCGATAAAACACAACATACACAGCGGTTAATAATCCTAGCAATCGTGCCCGTCAGAACTTTCCATTTGGTTCTCTTTTACAAAAGCCACCAAATGAAGCGTTACAACTTCCCTCTCTGATCAAAACCTGCTCTTGGATTTAAAAATGAACGGTATTGAGTAACGATGCTCACGCCGGTGCCAGCTTGTCGAGCCCACTGAAGATATCCTGCTTGACTTTTAGATTTTCCACAATTGCCTCCACCACAAGATCCGAGCCCTGAACCACGGCTGCAGCATCCGTCGAGGTCGACACGTTCTGCAGGGCTTTCTGGATGAACTCTTCACCCGACTGAAACAAACCAAAATGCAGTTCATTCAGCACGTTTCAATCTCTTACCGTCGTGGAGATTTATTTTCTCACCTCTGGCTTATCAGAAAACTTCTTCTTTGCCACTCTTTTGAGGTTTCCTTCAATTCCTTTGACAGCCTTTTTAAGGATTTCGCCATTTGTGTCCACAAGCGTCACAGAGTGACCAGTTGACGCGGCAACCTTTAAGAAAGAAATCAGGTCAAAATAACCAGATAACCAATAGCCATCAATGTCAGACTGTTTTGCCCACACTGATGCTGAAGTGTAGGCAAGAAAATAAAACTATGTTTTGTGAGACCGAATACAGTTAGTATATACACTATAATTTCATATAATATATAGTATAAAATACACTGAACTTGAAACAAAGCTCAGCTATTCCAGTTTATCAGGCGAGCGACACCTTGTGGCCGGATGTGTATCCTGCAGTTCCTCGGTGTCGAGTTTTATTTCGTGTCGCACCACAAGGTACAACCGTGTTTAATGAACGACAACTGAGCGATTTCACAACGCAACGTCCTTGTGGCATAAGTGTGTGGCTGTGAGACAACACACTCAACGAAATATAACGTTAATACAACCACGCGCTTTTATTTTGAAGGCTTCCACGATATTTCCCGTCTTGCAGGTTGGACAACTCGAGTGCAACGAAGGTGCTTTGTAAAGACAGTGTTCTTTTCCGGTTGTACATGAGACTATTTCGACTGATGAAAACCAACTGGTTGTTTTTGGCTAATGTGCGCACGCTCCGCCTTCCTTTAACGAGCAGCTGCTGCTGCTGCTGCTTCACCAACTTATAACGAAGCTAACGTGCTAGCTCGGAGGCTAACCGCTGACCCGAGGCATGTCGTCACTGACCTGTGCGATGCCCGCGCCCATCTGTCCGCCTCCGATGACCGTGAGGTGTTTGATAGCGACATTCCTGACGGCCGAAGACGACAAACCTCTGCAGACGTGATGAGTGAAGAACGCCATGATGTGTCGACGGGCGTCAAACCTGCTGCGGGACGATTCCGAGAGACGGGCACGCGAAGGAAGGTCGGCGGTCACGTGATCACGTCGCGCTGCAACCTTTAACACAGATACGCTCCCGAGTGAACGTGTGCACGAACGTTACTTGAAAGGCCGCAGAAAACTATTGTACAGGCATTGAGGGGCAGTATTCAGAATATGCAATACAATATGTACAAAATACTCCACGCAAGTAAAAGCACTAAATCAATTTATGTTCAATTTAAATTAAAGTTAGTCAAATTAAGGTTAACTTCAGTATGTGGTGTGTAGTATCAGCGACACGTCTTTTAAATAGACCATGTGTTTTGTGTAATATGATCAAGTGGCAAATAAACAAAGCTCAGTAGAAAGTAGATTGTGCTCCTCTGAACTGCAGTGGAGTAGATGTAAAGTATAAAGTCACATAAAATGGAATTACTCGAGTAGATTGCAGGTTAAAAAAGTAAAAGTATGCAGGTAAGAGAAATCACCAGAGTAAGAGTACTCATTTTATTTGATTATAATGAAGAATGAAATTAAAAAGGTTGACATGATATATTTGTTTCAATACGAAACGTTCTAACATTGAACTATTACTTGTTTGGATAAAAATATGCGCTTGCTACAATGCAACATTTTTAGAAAATGACCATTTTGGACAAAAACAGTGAACAAAATGTTTATTCAGGTAATAATAATTACAATAAAACCTTTTTGACATATTGCCAATAATATATTCATCATGTCTGTAAGAAAAACATTTTTAAATTATTTCTTACCCGAATGTCCTAATAATTGTGTGCTAATTTCTCAGAAACATCTATCATAAAACTGACGTGCACCTTAATTATTACTTGATTATCAAGTAAATATCTGCTGTTTACAGCTTCCTAAATGAGAGGATTAGGATTAGAAGCTGCTTTAGATGGTGCCATGGTAACGATAAACAGACAATATGCAGCAGTAAGAAGCATTAGCAAAATGAGCTACAGACATTTCAATCAACGAAACATACCTTTCTCCCGCCATGCACAGACTGCATCGTCTCTCCACGACAACTTTACCCACATTGCTGGTAAAAAAAAGTGTTTCAGGGAGAATCTATTTGGAACGTAATGTTCCAGTGTTTCACCCCCGAGGGCTCACGCACACCGCGTACGGGCAGGGGGCCAGCGTCAGGCCGAATCGCCCCGTCAGTGAGGGAGGAGGCGCTCCCTCCGGCAGTCTGAACCTGAAGGCCTGCAGCAAGCTGGTCACCGTCAGGAACAGCTCCGTCTTCGCCAGCTGTTCCCCCATGCACACCCGGCGACCTGCAAGGTACACGGGATGGATCAATAATGAGGGGTGGAGGGGCACGGACAACTAGGATGCATTTACGGATCAGCGAAAAAGGGCGTACCGATCCCGAATGGTATGAAGCACTCTTTCCTGAGCAACTGTCCCTCCTCGTCCAAGAAGCGCGCTGGGTTGAAACGGTCCGGCTCGTCCCATACTGTCGGATCCCTGTGGACTGACCACAGGTTGGGCACTATAACTGTTCCTTTTGGAATAGTGTAGCCTCTGAACTCTGGGGAAAGAATGGAGAAAAAACCCCAAATCAGATGTGCAATTATGACAAATCACCTAAATTCATCTTTGAAGATCTTCATTATTGGAGTTCTTATTGACAGAGGGATTTAAGTAAATCGCAAATAGATCCTTCACCTGTCGTCTCGGAGGCCATGTGAGGAATGGCCAGAGGAACCGCAACAGTCATTCTCTGCACCTCCATGATGGTGGCTTCAGTAAAAGGCAAACTTCCCTTATCAGTCAAAGACAGGGTCCGATGTGTGCCCACCACTTCATCCATCTCTGTCTGGACCTTGTCTGAAATCAGAGCAGTGGAAAAATAGAACATGAAATACCAAACTAGTAGAATAGCAGTGTGGCTTTGGGCCAGTTTAAATCACTTCTGCTAGAGAGCGGCGGTCAGATGGTTTGATGTGCTGCACGATGCTGTTATGAAAGAATTGGAGAAGTGGTTAAATGCATCATCAACGTTTTCTTGTCCTTTAACCAGGAAGTGTTCCCGATTCGGGGTTTCCAACAGGAAATAACAATGCTTATAACATGGCAATTTGGAGTTATCTTTACTTTCATCGTGGAAGTCGATTTTGCACACGCAAACTACACAAAGGGCTACGTTTCACTAGGCGCATATGCAGTCTGAAAATGACTTCTGCATCGGTTTACCTTGGATGTCAGGGTGCAGGACCATGTAGAGCAGAACCCACAGAACTGAATTAGCTGTGGTGTCCGTGCCGGCGATGAAGAGATCTCCTATTATATAAAAGAGATAATCTTCTGTGAAGCTGCTGTCCTCCTCCCCGGCGGCTTGCTGGGCCGACATCTCCATCAAGTACATGTCCACGAGATCCCTCGGGTTGTCGGGGTCCAATGTCTCCCGATGCGTCGCGATGATCCTCTTCAGAAACGCTGTGATGTCTCCTTCCACCCGACGCAACTCCCGGAACACCCCGAAAGGCCAGTAGTACAGCAGCGGGAAGACGTTGATGAGGACCGCGGGGCTGCTCACGCAGATCTCCAGCCCCCGATCCATCAGGTCCAGCATGCTGCGGAACTGCCGGTCCTCGTGGTGGAACCGCTGACCCAGGATCAGCGAGCAGATGACGTTCGACACGGCGTTGCTGATCAGCGGCGCCGGGTCCACGCCGGTGGCGCCGGACTTCTTGCTCAGGTGCAGCAGCTCCGTTTTGACGGTGGTCAGGCCCTGCTGGATGCAGGGCTCCAAGCTCAATTTCCCCAGACCAAAGCTGCGCAGGGTGGTGTGGCAGAACCTGCGCTGCTTTCTCCACACTGGCCCGTAGGGAGCAAAGACTATTCCTGGAAATACAAATGTAAGCAGAAAAGGGTTGATGTGTTTAGCCAGTTGCATTCTTCGCCTTTTATGGGTTCCCAATGTAATTGTTTCTAAAGTTCTATAGCATGCACGGTGGACACATATGTCCCGCTCTATTGAACCCATTCATAAAGAACATTTAGGGAAAATCTTATCGTTGTAAAATATACTCATTTACACACGATTTGCATTTGGAAGAGGTGGCGAAATCTGCAAATCTGTTAGAGGTAGGAGGTCAGTGAAGGTCTCATGATGTGTGTGAACTGTTGTGCGATTATTCTCATTACGCCGCCGATTAGGATCAATAAATCACCCTTTAACGAAAACGTCGAGCTCACCTTTGCGTTTGGTCATGATGGTGATAGCGGGGATATCCGGTCTGTCGGAGAACACCTCCGGGTGGTTGGAAAGCGCATCCTTGACCGCCTCGTAGCCGTTGAGCACCACCATCAGCTGACTGCCCACGAACATGCTGTACACGTTGCCGTAAACCGCGGCTCGCTCCGTCAAAAGAACCATGGCGTTTTTGTCGACGGGTTTCTCTCCGAACCTCCTGCGGAACAAAGCGGGGACGAGCGAGAAGCCGAGGTTGCCGACCAGCGGCCACGGCGTCGGACCCGGCGGGATGTTCGCGAGGTCGCGACGTCTCCGGTGAACGTCGAACAAACACAACGCGAGCAACAACGACGCGAGCAGCAGCGCCACGACGTCGACTCGCGACAGGTCAGCGCCGCTCGGCCACGACAGCGAAGCCATGGTGTCTCCGGTTGAGTTCCGCGATGGTGACGACGCTACGCCATGTTTAATGTTTAGGAGGAGCGATGTCAACAACGACACTACGCGAAAGCGTTATTAAACCGCGCTGCTGCTGCTTCCTGTGGTGTCGTGAAACAGCAACAAAAAACAAAACAAGCAGTCAGACCGTTACTGGCTTCTCATTGGCTGACGGCGCCGTGACGTGCTGTGATTGGTGAACTTCGATAGTGACGACAACAGATTTTTGAGCCAATGAAAGCCAAGGACCCCCCCCCTCCACATAGAGCCTATTTTTGTTTGCCAGAAATATTTCAACTGTGTAGTGCAACAAGATACAGGGCATTCACAATTTCAGAGATGAAATGATCGATGACCACATTAGCTGTATTTGAGGACAGAGCTAGGAATAGATGATTTCCACAAATATTCCAGTAAAATACTCTCTTACAATACATCTATGTATTGTTTTTAATAAAGTTTCTGATCCGATGTGGATATCGGGTAAAGCACCCGTAAGAGAAGATGTTCATAAGATGATTAGTTAATGCAACATGCAAGGCCACAACATGACATAAAGGCCTTTTGTGACAAATAGGGAAATGGTATTATTCAACCAAATCATGTCCTGTGACATATGAGACACGGGTTCTCAAATGTTCAAGAGATCCATTAAATACAAAACCCGTCCAAAACATACATTTGCAATAAAAACCATAGTGATGAGCTAATTTATTAAGTCTTAATATAGTCCAACTTTAATATAACATTACAATGTTTTTGACTACAGCTATGGATATACACCAATAAGGCTACTAAAATGAATAGAAAATGAATAATAATGTAAAATGAAAGAACAACAACAGCAAATATATCAAGACTCAAAATGGCAGTTGTGGTACACCTACTGATCTTTAACACACTATAAGGCACCTTGTGACTTGAGCACATTGTTATCATATTGAGGTAAACCCCGTCAACACGTACAGTATGAAAGAGTTACAGTAGCATATCCAAAATGAAGTCTTGCAAATAGCGTAACAAACCTGCGAGTCCGTTGCAACAACTTGTTTGTTCATGTCTGAGGTTCACTAGAAGCTGAGTTGCAAAAACAACGAGGAGTTCATCTCAGAAATAAATTACATCTACAAAGCACACACATAGACAATATGATTATCCTTCATTTTCGCAGAGATGTATCTTTCATCGCTATGCATTTGGTATCGTTATGTTGCGGTCCAGTAGACAGAGACGTCGGGGTCGGGTCACTCCTCTCGCGTGCTGTGGACCATGGAGTACTTCTTGCAGGGGCTCTTAAGGCAGGCCGGAGGCCAGCTGATGGGCCAATTGTAAGAGCACGGCACCGAGGTTTGGACGTTCCTCTCCATGAAGTTGAACAGTGGATTCCACCAGGTGTTGGTGAGGTAGTTGTTTGGCGAGCATTTCAGAGTCTGTCGAGAACATACAAGTTACCTTTTAAAATAACAGTAATGATCAGAAACGGTTTTATATATTAACCTCCATACAAGATACACACAGCACAGACAAGGTGCAGTAGAGATGGGTGAGACAATTGTTGCTCTCTTTTTCTTATTATTCATATTATTTCTAATGCTACCTGCTAATATGAAAACTAGTTCATCTATATGCTGCAACTGCAAAAGCGATGAAAACTCTGAAACCAAAAATAATCAGAATAGAGGAGCTTGTATACAGTTTATATTTCCCCTGTAGTCAGAAGCTGAGGTTTCTGATTTATTTTAGCTAAGCAAGTTAACCATATGATTAAAATATCCCATGAAAAATGATTTGGCTTCGTACCACCAAATCATCTATTTGTTGGCCAGTAGAGGGAGTAACTCACCCTGTTCACAAGCCACACTGACTGAATGAGATGACGTCCAGTTTGGAAAAATAGGTTCAAAATACACTCTAAATATACAGATAAAAGTAATCCGTTTCCTCTAAACAAAAACTATAACACATTACAGCGCTGACATGTTCAGCTGGTAAACATGAGGTAAAGTCTGTGAACCAGATACAGCCATTTGTCACCAGACTGACGCTAAAAGCCTCCATTAATAATGAGTGATGTGTAACAAGGGTCAGCGAGAGGGAAGCCCTCAGCTCTAAAATCCTTTTTTATTCAAGCGCTCCAACTAGCACACAAGCAGCCACCCAGTGTAAAGCTCTGTGGTCCGACCTGTAAGTTGGCCATGGTGTGGTACCACCAGAACAGGCGGGAGGTGATGAAATAGGCCACAACCACATCCACACTGTAGTGCTCGTGTGCAACCAAGATGCACACCACACCCACGGCGCTCAGCAGCCAGCACATCAGGTGGTACCACCAAAACGACCGCGGCGAGTCTTTAGAGAGAGGGAAGGAAATCATTATCATCATTATTATTAGTAGTAGTCACATTACTATTACTGTCATCATTATCCCACATTAATGACATCTTTCTGGAAGTCTTTGTACTTCCGCTCCTCACAGATCTCTGTGGATGTTGGATATATCTCGATCTATCTCAATATTTGGTTCATTTCTGTCGTATGTGCTAAACGCATTGTACATCTTTTACTTTGCGCCTTCTGTACACATGACATCCTTTGCATTCTGTCCATGCCGGGAGAGGGATCCCTCCTTCATACATAGCATAGCGTGCATCTGTGGTCTGTTCTTTAATGCTTTAAATGCTTGAAAAAGGCATGTCGGTGCAATGTGGGCGGCACACAGACCGCAACGAACATGTTTATACGAAGAATATAACAGAAATTAACATTCACTTGTAGTATCTCGACATCAAAGCAAATTTGTACATTTTCAAACTTTCACACGCATTTTGTCCAGGTAACATTTCTTGAGATACCTGCTGTCAAATTTGGCATAATTCGAGTGTTAGATATATGATATAGATATATGTTGAATTAAAGGGTCATAGGCCTACTTCTATTTTGGGCTTCCACTTAAACACATTTAGATGCTTTAATATTCAAAAAAACTCTTTGGCTCACGCTACTACTTAATATACATGTATCTGCCTCTCAGAATCTTTTTTAGTTTACTTCCTGCCAGCTCATACACATCCGGCAACCGGTAATAAGGCTGCACTCTATTGCTAGATGGAAGTCAATCATTTGGACTAATTTTGTTTTCTTGACTTCTGATCGTAATGTGCCCTGCTGCATTTTTGCAGTATAAAGTAACCAACTTATAATGGACAATTAGAGAATCCTCTGAAAATCAAACTTAAGGCGCTTCGGTTCTCAACGGGAACCCCGATAAAAGTGATAGGAAGACAAGTGGAGAGTCATCTCGTCCCACATGCTCCTAAAGCACAAATCAATTGAAAGGAAATGAAAAGGAACAGATACAACGTTGTCGCAGTACGTTTCAGAACAAAATCCCTACAAAATACACAACATGAAGTTAAAAATGTGGTAATTCACTGTGTGCACCTCCATGCATGAGTCTACGTCTTGGAAGTATGATTTGAACGACTTTGCTTCGTTGTTTGATGTTTTGCAGGACCTTTTTCCGAGTACATTGAACTACAGCACAAACTTGAAGAAAGCCAGTGGTAACACATGTTGGTTATTTTATGCTCTTATTGTTCGTAGAATCGACGTGCAGCTGGTTGATGTAATACTGTTGGCTACACGCGATGAAACCGCCAATGTCATTTATCTATTATTCATGGCAAATTCTCATAAATTATTTAAAACAAAGCAAACACACAAGTGATGCTTGGAATACTCACATTCCTTGATGAATAGGTAGGTGAGGGTGAGCATCACAGTGTGTCCACTGTAGAGGAAGTCTCCACACAAGAGATGGGAGTTTGTAATGGATAAACCTCCACCTGAAATCAGCCGCAGAATTCGCTGGATTTTTGCATGTGAGTCTCCATGAAGCTGAAAGAGGACATGAAGTAACCAGAGAGATGCAGAAAAAACAACAACACTGGATTAGCAGCAACATTGACATTCATTATTGATTATTCAGCCACCAAACCTTATGTATTAATAAAAAATTCCCAGAGCCCAACCGATTAAAGTTGCTCATCTCCTCTGATCTTAAACTTAAAGTTTAAGTTTAAAAACAAAAACTTTTATATTTATTATTTTTACTTCATTAAATACTTTATGACAATTTCTGCACCGGAACAAGAAATGGCGAGACAGAGCGCCGCCGGTCACATCACACTGAGAGATTCTCTCAGTTTCCAAACTTCATGCTTTATGCTAAGCTAATATTACCCGTACAGACATGACAGTGCTATCAGTCTTCCCATCTAACGCTTGGCAAGAAAGCAGGAACGTGCATTTCCCGTATTGTCTGTCAATGTTTTTAAACCCTAATTAACAGGGACGAGAAACGTATATAAATGAAAAGCATTTAACTAAAGTTTAAAAAAAAGGTCACTTTATTGTAGCATATTGTTAACTACACATGATCAAAACTTATGTTCATGCTGATCGAGCTACTTTTGGATGACTTACAATTAGTTCAAGCCTTTCCTAAACTGTCAAAAACATTTCTAATCTACGAGAATAGAAAAACTGCAGAACTGTTAAATGTCTGATCCTTCTGCACAAGACAAACCATCAAACAGCAGCTTATGGCAGATGTTTTTGATCAGACACTGATCCACACATCCAGTATGCTACTTGTCCTGAGGCGGCAACAAGTCAAAATTGCCTCTTTTTTTTTATAGCTGCCTCTCTTGTGTTGCTGTGCAAACAGAGTCCCAGAGGGTGCTCGGTAGTACACGGTTGAGCGACGGCAGCTGATGCCCGCTCTGATGGTTGCACGTTTCTTACCTTAGGAGCACAAGTCATGTGCATGCCAGGTACAGGCAGGGTGGTGATGTACATGGTGACACAGCGGTACAAGTACAAGGTGCCAATCAGGAAGAAGAACCGCCTGCTGGCTATTGACCTGCAAATAGAGATTATATATAACTGCATATATATTGCATATTTTTGAGTGAAACATCTGCTCAAATTTACTAAACTGTGGAGACTTTCTTGAGCCAAACTGACTTTTAACAAGAACACATGATGACAACGGAAAGCCTCCAGTTGTTGCAGTGTGAAATATGTCATTGCTCATTTAGCTTTTTTCCCCACATGTTTAGACAATTAGCCAAATCTTGGAGACGTGATGTCAAATTGAATTTTCTGCACCGGGTACACTTCGGTGGTCTGGTTTTGGTGCCGGCTAAAGAACAAAGACAGCTTTCTAAACTGTTCATGATGAACATAAACTCTAAACTAGAAAAACTAGACCAGTGCAGCTTTGATCTTCTCGATTTCCTCTTTTTTTTTTCTCCGGCAAGAGCTGTAAAGAGCACAGATACGTCACAACATCCAACCGCAAGACATTTAACCATTTCTTCACCTTTTTTGAGAGACAGCATGTGCTATTCTGTATTGGAATAATGGAGGCCTCAACAGATGTTTTCTGAGCAAACAATACTACACAAAACAATATTATTAAGGCCAGTTCGTTGTGCTTACCTGTATCGGAAGAAGAATAACTGAATCATCCAAATAACCAGCAGCACCATGCCATTGACCTCTGTCACCGTAAAGGCCCACTTGACCCTGTCAATATAGTCAAAAAACTTATCAGGAAGAGGTGGGCTGCTTTCTTTAGGCGGGACCCTCTCGTGGACAATGGTGATGACGACTGTGGTCAGGACCAAGTTGAAGCCGGCATAAAAGACGGTCAGCGCCGTCTTCCACCACTCCATTGGCAGACGATTGACCTTGGACTCTGGCACGGAAATCTTCACGTAGTCATTATGCCTCCCGATGCCTTTCCGAAAGCTCCGCTTGGTGTCCTCTTCGCCGGGCGCGTGGACAGGACAGTTTGTACCGTTGCCGGGCGCAGCACCGCCCTCCATTCCTGGGGTCAGATTATCAGCGGCTCTCGCATCCACATGCTCCTGTGACGCCATTGGTGCCTGCATGGTCCATCCACAGGCACCGCTTCACTGGTGTAGAGGCTTTGTAGCTGCCGAAAAAGAAAAGATGTAAAACAGTGGTCCCCAAACTAAGGCCCGCGGGCCGGATACTGATGCACGGGTCTCGATCGCACTGGCTGAAAATGTCCATTTTGGACTGGAAAACTATCGTGTATATCATAGCCAGCCATGGATATACTAATGTGGTTGTGTGAGCACATTCACCACAACCACTGGGACAGTTTTCTGTTTGGAGGTTTAGTCTGACTTGTATTTTGGGCCTTTCAAAGTCTTTCACTGTTTTAATGTTCAGGCTTCGTTCTCAGCAAGCAGCTGCTACAGTTACTTCAGCGGTTTGCACGGTCAAACATTCTTTTTGTTCCATCAAAAGAATATGCATGCTTATTATAAAAGTTTCGAGCTATATGAATGCTAAACTAACTAAAATGAATTGAACTTGTTGATATCGAAAGTCCATCATTGATTTTATAAACAGTTTACAGAACAACCTGACCCCCGCCATGTTTCTCTGCAGATGGAGTTTACTAAATTGTCATTAAATTTGAGGAGACGTTTTTCTTTTTGCCTTAAGGACCACTTACTTAGGGTGGCTTAAAAGTCAACAGGGACAACAGGGCACACGCCGTCCTCTGAGGAAGACTGTGTGATTCAATCGAATCTGCAGCTACTAAATTAATCTGTTACATCGACAAAAAACAACAACAACAAAAATTAACTCAAAGAGCCAGAGGTGAATGGTTTGTGATTATTGTTTGTAATGACACTCAGATGATAAAGTTGGCGGGATGCTTCTGCAATGTTTGTTATTGAGCTCTTTTAATGACTTGAGAGTCCACAACACCATTGACCATTTCCCTCTGTTGGTGTCTGAAAGCCTTTTAGTCGCTTTTACAGCTCCATTAATGGATTTGAGCGTTATGCAATCAGCCCCGAAATGCATCACAATAAATGTCATCTCGGATTCAATGGCATGTTCTACTGGGGGGGATAAATATGGTGTACGGGTGGACACGAGAGAGCTGCTGAAAGTATCAGTTTCCTAAGAATCAATTTTTGGAAAAATATTATTATAGCAAGAAAAGGATTAATGGCGAATGCCCTCCGACTAACCCAAAGCAGATGCAACCTATTTTATGCCACTGATGGATGGTCACAGGACACAAGGTCTGACAAAGTTTAGAGTATATAGAGACTAACATGGCAAATATGATGAACAGGAGCAGACAAGCAATATGAGCCAATTACAATGTCACGTTGCCCTTCTGTTATTAGTGAGAACATCCTGTGGTTGATTTTTCTTTCCCCCCTCTAATCAATCAGCTCAGTTTCAACTTGTGAATTTCAAAATGCCTGTTCTCAAGATAAACATCAGAAAGATCGACTGGGGACAATTTAACCCAGAAACCCATCTGCTGCCGGCCCCGTAGATTAACGAAGCGCTGCGACAGCGCATGGCGTCAGCGACTGACGGCGGCGTCGATCCCGGGTGAAGCGAGGGGTGCGACGCGCCAGCAGGTCGGGGACAAGGTAATTCAGTCTGTGGGGAAACTAGACGGTTGAACAAGTCCGTGCACGGACCAGTTTGCCTCCTCACTGCCTGGGTAACCTTGAGCAAGGGACAAAATCCACAAACTTCTACCAGGGTAACTGCCCGCCGCCAACAGTAGAACGGGTTAAATGTGCTGTGTGACGATAAAACTTGCATTAACATCAGGCGCTTTAAAGTAGAGAAGCCGGGGAAATGTTGCTGTAAAGCCTCACAGGACATTTTTATGGTTTGGGAGATTGTTTGCAAGTAAAAGTACTTGGTTTATGGATAGGGAAATGTTAAGGTCAGGGTTAAGAAAAGATACAGAGGTTATTTGATATGAAAAAGCAGTAGGTTGAAAACTACTGAAAAAGTTGAAGATTTTGTTGAACTACTATTTTCAAAGATCAAGAAGGAACTTTCGTGCTCTACCTTGTTATGGTTACTAAAATCCGACAATTTGCACATGTCATAGTTATTATTCACAGTTACATTCAGTTACTTTCCTGATCAGTATTGTTGGTACACGATCCCTTCTGTGTGTTTTTCTTCTGAACAACCTGCAATAGTTTATTGCATATAGTCGCGGGGCTTCGGTGTTTCCATTAGACCCGTTTTCCGGCAGTCTTCTCCTCCCCAGTGTGCAGTACTCTGCTTTCCCACCCGCTGGAGCACCCGGCCCTCTAAAGGGATGCGTGTTGATGGAAAACTGGCAGAAAAACCTACTCCTCATGGTCACGGCCCGTAATGGATAACTTGGCTGCATCCACTCGCTCAAGCTATTTCAAGAAAAGCCACCCAGCTGAATGGAAGGCTGTATTTTACTCTCGGGAAACCAGGGTTTTGACTCCATTTTGGGACTTAATAACAGGCTTCGCTTGCTGTTCTCTCATTTTTCTTCTTTACATCGTGCGGATTGACTTTTTCAAAGGGAGGGCACCAGAGGCGGCCCGGCCCCTAAAGGACTGTTGATACTACAGAGAGGACTTGATGAAAAGTTATATAATGCATGTTTAGCAGAACATCATTTTAGGAGCTTATTTAAACTACTTTATACAGTGCATTAATTTAATGGAAGACAAGCATCATAGTGTCTACTCTAAAGTATTTATAATTATCAACTAAATGTACTGCAGTACATAAGTATGGGATGAAAATAAGTAATGGGAGTATTAGTAGAAATATGCTTAGTAGATGTTGACATCCCCGCAACACTGCAGTAACGTATTAAAGTGAACTACTACAAGCAAACATTTGCAAACCTGTGGTGTTCCCTCTATGATGTTCATTACTTACTATAACTTACTCTACAACACTAACAGATTGAAGCTGCTAACAAGCCCAAAGGGTCCCAGTGAGCCTGGAGCGGACCCTGTTTCTCCGGGGTCCATATAACCACCTGCGGGGTGGTTACTGGCAGTAATGTCAGGGTCAGGACTGGGTGTCTCCCATGGCTCCCAGTTATTACAGGACAGCCCTCTGTCACATGTGGTGAGTGCAGCAGTTTGAAGTTGACTTTTCGGGTGTTGCAGCACAGTGGCCCCCAGAAATAGTGCTAAACACCATGTTCCGTGGGAGGCTACTGGGTGTGGCAGCAAGGTCACAACAAACCCTGTAATTAAGCACGCTCATTTTTCGGCTGTTAGTTAGAAAATGAATTATTACACAGCTGCATGACGAGCATACACCGCCTGTGTGCTGGGTATTACTGTGTAATTCAGAATGAACGTGGAGCTTGTGTGTCAACTTGCCTATTAGTCTCTGAATGCCACGTGACGTTACTTATTTGCATATCTCCAAGCTGATGCCTACTGATCAACAGAAAGACAACTTTTTGCATGAATGTATGCCAACCCTTGAGCCTCACACTGCAGAAGATGTGTGTTTTCCTAGAATCCATATACACAGTGCATCTCTAACCAAGACTGCCCCCCCCCCACCAAAAAAAGTTGAACGTAAGCAACATTAAAAAACAATTCGGCTACCCGGGTTCCCGCTTACTGAAGATCACGCACACAACCATGTCCCAATTGAAGAAACCCAACGCACGCCGACCCAAACACGAAGAGCTGCGTATCGATACACATGTTGCGCGCCGTGTAGCAGCATCCTACCTGCCTGGATCGGGCCTCCTAGCGCCTCTTCCCGTAGTTGCAGTTGCTCCTCTGATGCTGCGCCCTGCTCGGTCGCTTCTCGGGATGGACTGCTACATCACACGCGTCGGTGGCGCTGGCTTTTTTTTCCGAGGTGGTGCTCCTCCCCGGAGCCCCCCACAAATTCCCAGATCCTCCCAGATCCTCGCGCACACGACCTCCTTTTAGTTCGGAGGAGCTGTCCTGTAATCAGCGCGAGCAGCGCCCTGTCACTTAGCGCACGTAGAAGTGTCTGGTGGACTACCGTCTCATAGCGGTAGGGAGTAGCAGAGAGGAGTTGTATAAAAAGAATACTATTGTGTTTGTACTTTTTCAATCAAATTTCTAGTTTATTTGGTTATGAATTCTCAGTTGTGTGTCATTTTGTATCATATTTTATTTCCAGCCACATCAGAAATTCTACTTTCCAAATCCTAAATATTGTTACAAATTAATTAAAATATTTTTATATCCAGACGAGAACATGTTGAGTCATTCAGTCAGTTGCTTGTGGCCGCGAAATAAGACAACGTATCAAAACTGACATCGGATCAGTTCGCCGGCCCCTTTCGCCCCGCCCACTAGGGAAATGCGTCACTGCGTCGCCGGCGACGTGGCTGCTGAGAAGCTCTTCCCGGTTGTTGTCCTTGGTTGTTGCACCAAGCACCTCCGGGTTCCTTCAGTCATTCATCTTCCATTGTAGAATAATAAAATCCGGGCTAGCAACAAAGTCGAGCAGTTTTTCGGTTTGTGTTTTGATGACCGGTTGAAACGGACCGCTGCAAACATGGAGACGTACGGCAACTCGAACAAGAAACCGAAGCTAGGCAACGCTGCCGAAAACTGGGTGAGTTGTTCTCTTGGCAAGTTGGTCCGATTCTACATTTTCCTCAACCCCTTTCATTCCCACCAACATGCTACTAACCATCAGACAGGCTAACTTTAAACCTGCGGGTAATTGGGTAACGCTAATTACCTTCGTTGACGTTCCGCCGATATGATGCTAACTAACGTTAGCTCTGCATTTAAAGCCCACGTCGCTAGCAGGGTGAGAAGTTGCTAATCAGTTACCGTTAGTTAATAACCGTTAAATAACCGTTAACTGCTGAATACAGTCAAGTGGGGTGTTACGTGCCTACTGGTTTTTGAACCTACTGGTTTGTCTACGCGTGCGTGTTTGTTTCCCCCATACAGCGGCAGATGTTTTCTGCCTCGGTCACCTGATTCGTCACACATTCGCTAACATTTTGCTGAAAATGTTCAAAAGTCATCACATGTCCTTTGCAGCGATTACGAGTGTATAAAAATGCTAATATTTGTTTTTCGGGATGGACAAAATAAATGTAATCCTATATGTGACGAATCAGGTGACCGAGGCAGAAAACATCTGCCGCTGTATGGGGGAGTAGGCACGTAACAGGGGCAACCGGCTATTTGTTTTGTTTACCCTAAAGCCGTCACAAATAGCCCATAGTAGTTGCTGTGTCCTAAAAGTGTCAACAAAATACTGCCTTTATTAGCTTTTGCCAGCTAACGTGGGTGACGTGCACGCGCCTATTCCTCTTTTAATGAAAGTGCTAGACATGTCTTCTCCTGACGCTTAACTGCAGTATTTACAGACGTCAAGGATAATGATTCATCATATATACATTGTGGTCCTCCAGCATACCAAAAACACAAACATAGGGAATCTGACAATTTAGTCGGTGAAGGTAGAACACCTGATATGACCGCGGTGTCGTCGGTTCTGCTGTGAATGTTTTTTTTATGCATTGAAAGATGTCTTCAGAAAAAAGTTGTGATTTGCATTTTTACTTTCTGGGATATAATAATCAAATCTTTTTTACATCAACATAGCTCAATAAAAGTAATCGAGATGGTTTAATCCGGTTACGTCAGGGCCAATACTTGTTTTCCACTATTAGTTAATGACTCAAAAGTTAAAGGTTTAATGAAATTTTCTTCAGGCGCTATCCGTTCATATGAACAGCCTCTGTTTTTTTGCAAAAATAATTAAAAATTTGAATAATTGGGTATGTTGCATTGACAGTGAATCTGTACGATTTTAAGGGAATGCAACGTGCAACCAATGTCACCTATCAAGCTCATCATGTTAGCCGAAACAAGCGTGGGCAGGTTGTGGGCACAAGAGGAGGGTTCAGAGGATGCACCGTTTGGCTGAGTGGTGGGTTATTTTATTATTACATTTTCTTCTTAACCCATAAATCGTGTCAAAGCTGTTTTGTAAATCCTGCTGTTTATCTTCTGCGCCAAGGTTTGTCGGGCGCAGGAAAGACTACAGTGAGCATGGCTCTGGAGGAGTACCTGGTGTGCCACGGCATCCCCTGCTACACACTGGATGGGGACAACATCCGTCAGGGGCTGAACAAAAACCTAGGCTTCAGCCCAGAGGACCGTGAAGAGAACATCAGGCGCATTGCTGAGGTGGCTCGGCTTTTTGCTGATGCTGGGCTGGTCTGCATCGCCAGCTTTATCTCTCCCT
Organism: Gasterosteus aculeatus; assembly: GCF_964276395.1. NCBI lineage: Eukaryota > Metazoa > Chordata > Actinopteri > Perciformes > Gasterosteidae > Gasterosteus > Gasterosteus aculeatus. The sequence goes on along the minus strand of NC_135696.1, from coordinate 15,614,192 downwards.
ACAGCAGGGTGAGGGACTCTCCGAAGCGTTGCATGAGAGAAACAGATTATGTTCCTCATTCTGTTATACGATCTATATCCAACCATATTTGAATGAACTATGGTCAGTTGTAAACCACTATGCTTTTTGGGGATTACTCCTATAGATTGGGTTGATGATAATACTCCTCATCTTTCCTGCTTAAATTGATGATGCAGTAGCGCCGAGTGCGAAAAGTGGTCGGTGGTAGGATCCTTTTTCAGAACGGCACAAGCTGATCTCAGTTGGGTATTTAGCCACATGGACCCTCCTCCATCCCCTCATGCAAATTCCATCACATCTGTTTATTTTGTACTTATTCCAGTACATATAGGAGCAAATGTATTTCCCTTTACAGTCTGTAGATTCAGAGTTGTGCTTGCTGGAATAGGAACTAATTTATTGTACATTGCAAGGTTTCCTCTTGCAGACAACCACATTGTTGTTTGGTGAAAACCACACACGGTGACCTGTAATACCAACATGCAATCTTTTTCCTGTAATCTTTTATTAATTAAATCATGTGTGTACATCACTGTAATTTGTTAGGATCGCCTTAATGCTCGGAAGATCCATGAGGCTGCAGGGCTTCCTTTCTTTGAGGTGTTTGTGGACGCTCCACTGGATGTCTGTGAGAAGAGGGACGTAAAAGGGCTGTACAAGAGAGCCAGAGCGGGAGAGATACGAGGTGGAGTATGGTTTAATACTGTTTATGTGCAATGCAGCAATAGAGCCCCGGCCTGGGCTATTATAGCTGTCATGTGATCAATCTGCAAAACTGCTTGTTCCTCCCTCACTGAGAGCTAAAACACTCAACAAGATCACAACTCTTTGCTGTTCTCGCTCCTAAATGGTAGAACGAGCTCTCTGATGACGTCAGCACCGCAGAGAGCCTTCACATCTTCCGCCGCAAACTAAAGACACACCTCTTCAGACTCTACCTCCACTAAAAGACTAACAAATCATAGCACTTAAATTGTACTTATAATGGCACTTATCTATAACAAGTTGTAAATTGGCTTATTTGATGAAATTGCACTTTCTTGTTTCTTGTTCTGCTGAGTTTGTACCCCTATGGTTGGATGCACTTATTGTAAGTCGCTTTGGATAAAAGTGTCAGCTAAATGACATGTAATTCAGGGTTTGTACTTTGTCTGATTGTGACATCTCTTACATCATACGTTTTAACAGTCATATCACCCTTCCATATGATACGTTAGGAGCCAAGAGCAAAACAGAGAGCAAGTAGTACAACGTTGCTCAGAAAACACATCTACAATACTTGACATTTTCCTCAGTGGGACTTTTGCTGTTGCACGACACATGAAGTACCACCAGCTAACCCTTTCCCCCTTTCTCAACTTTTGCTTATCTTGTCAAATTACACAGAAACTACATGACAGTGACAATAAAAGTGATGCATCATTGTTAGAGGAACTGTTTTCTAACATTGTGGGCCAGTACGTTTTTTTTTTTTTTTTTGCAGCGGATTAAACTTTAAACAATTCCGGAGTTCTTTAAGATTTATCGTCTTATGTCTCTCTTTCGATATATTTGAGTTGTGTTTGTTAAAGTCTAAATGTATTGTAATTTCCATCCAGAATTTACAACATTTTTTTTGTTCTCCTTTTTGCCGTGCACAAAGCACTGCTGACTTATATTAATGTAAGAAAGGAAAAAAAGCTACCTGATTTCATTTGCGGACACCTTTTTATGTAAATTTAGGATTTTGTTTTGATTGTGATGCTGTCATAAAATATGACACCAACAAGTCCTTAATAGAAGCGTTGAGATAAAAAGGCAAACAAATGTTGCAATAGAGGATAAAGACCAGAATGTGCACGTGTACAGCAGTGTAAATGTAATGCTCGTAGTCTTTCTCTTTATTTTCCCAGGTTTCACTGGGATTGACTCAGAGTACGAGAAGCCAGAAGCCCCAGAGCTGGTGCTGAAGACTGACTCTTGCAGTGTGAATGAGTCCATACAGCAGCTTGTTGACCTGCTTCAAGAGAGGGTGAGGTGAAGAAACATTGTGGTTTGACGTGTTTTAAAACATTTTTGGCGTGAACCACTATTGTTTTTAATTGTCTGTGCCGTTCACAGAATGTTTGTGCGTTAGACAGCTTGATGTAAGAAGTTCCAACTTCACATACAACTGTGCTATTATTCCTGTTAACCACGAGGGGGTAGTAAAGCCTCATATTTTAATAATAGTAACAGGTTATTGTCTCTACACTGTATCGTGCAAATCAATATTTATTTTGTGAATAATAAACTGTTAGTAAATATTTGGTAGTTATTTACTTGTAGTTAATAATTTTCCATTATTTTCTGCAGGATATAGTTCCCATTGATGGTTCTTATGAAGTTAAAGAGCTGTACGTTCAAGAGAATAAACTGGACCTGGCTAAGGCTGATGCTGAGACTCTGCCTGCAGTGCAGATTGGGAAGGTACCCCTGATTTACATACATCTCAATGAATACATTCAACTAAATGACTATTACGAGTTGACTTTGAATATAAATTGAACAGTTATTTACATTATTTATGTAAACCATTTACACGTAGCCGTTTCATGTGAACGGCTTATTGAGGGTTGATTGTTGGTATGCAGCCTGCTGAATGTGACTGTGGGTGCGATCCTCAGGTGGACATGCAGTGGGTGCAGGTGCTGGCTGAAGGCTGGGCCACTCCTCTGAATGGCTTTATGAGAGAGAGAGAGTATTTGCAGTGTCTTCATTTTGACTGTCTGCTTGATGGTAAGATGTGTTTTATGTTTTAAAGTAAAACAACGTTTTCATATTTTCTTGTAAAATTACGTATTGCAATGCTCCAAAAAGTCACTAGATGGAGACAAGTGCTCATAAAATGGATTACACAGAAATAGCGGATGGCTTTCTGACTGATTCAGTATATTTAACAAATCCCATACAATACCTCTTTATGGTATGGCTTAAGCACAGTGAGCTCCAGCATGTGTTCTATTGTCATCAGTTGTACCCCAAATCTCTATCAGCTGTGCTCATCTCTCACATTTCTTGTTTACTTAAAAAGCACTGTGATTAAATGTAGCATTTAATGTGGTTTAACAAATACTCTGCATGTGTCAAACTGCTAATCGTATTTTGTTTTGCTGGATGTGCTGAGAAACATAAATTAGTTTTTTCTGTGTTTTGACATGCAGAAGAAGTGCTCAGCTACACAGCGGTGATATACACCTCCAACTTTTGTTGCAGGGATTGCAAAGGATTTAGATGCAGAATTTTAAAATGACCATGTTGTATATTCTGCTGATGAAGTAGTAAGTTCAGCTGCACCAAGTCAGCAAGTCTCCCAACCAATGGCTTGTTATTTTGGCACTTTTGCATTTGGTGTTGGAGTCTTTTGTTGTAATTACAGTCATTAATCATGTATTGGTTGAAATTCCAAGAAAAAGTCAATTTGCTTTTATTGCCTGTATGACCACTCACGCCTCAGCTGTGTGTTACACGCATAGCAAAAGGAAAAATGCATCCAATTAAATGAAAGTTGACAGCCTGAATTTCACTTTCAGATTTTGCCAGGTAGATTGTATGTCCTCACTGAAGGATAAAACCAGATTTACAAGGATAAAAAGATTTACATTCTTTCCTTAGAAAGATGGATCGCCTGAGAAGTATAGCTGTGTAGACAGGTGGAGGCAAAGATATATATATTGCCTATATCGATGTGACGGGTCTTGATTCCAGTTTTCCTGTTTATCCGGAGGGAGACTGTTCCAGAGGAAGGGACTTCTGTATTGATTGACACCACACTCCACCATTTGTCCATTTTCACTTCCTTCCAGGACTCTGAGGGTGATATTACAGTGAAAGGATTGATCGCCCCAAACTATAACAAACTTGTTGGGAATCAGAAAACTGCTTGTTTGACTAATCAAATAGTCTGAGAAAATAAACAAAGACCCAAATCCAAGCTTGGGTCTCACTCGCTCGGACATTTGGCAGTCCTGTTCGTGCGCTTCATTGGAACCAGCTGTCGGCTCTCTACTGTGACCGAGGGGACGAGAAGACGGTCCAGGGGAGCCGTGGCCCGCTCCAGTCAGCGTGCCCTCCTGTTTCCACTGCATTTGATCTGACGTTCTCATCAATTTGGACGGCACGATGCACCCTCCAGCAGCTCACAGGATTTTAGAATGGGGAAGCGTCAAGCTGGAGCTCAACCTAAGAGGGGGATTTTTTTTTTCTCCTCTGGCTGCTTAAACTGTAGCCTTGAAGACTCACTGCGGCTTGTGGCTTCGCTAAACATCCCCCATGTAGCCCATGGGGCTTCATGGGGGATTCTTCAGTATACAAGCCTTTTTAAACGTCTTAACCTTGCCTTTGTCTTTTCGCACCGTCCCGGAGCTAGTGTCCCTGCTTTAGGTCCAGCAAGCACGTCCTGGAATGCATTTCGTTCCTCATTAAACATTTGCCAGGCCAATTTAGTAATGTTTCTATTGTTGCCTGCTCGCTGGGAGTTGAATGAGCATTCAGGCAGACAGGCAGCAGATTATGTGGTTTTAAGAAGTAATAGTTGATTGCAGTGTTATTGCCTTTTTCCCCCTCAAAACTGCTCTGGGTTTCCCATTATCCCAGGTGGCGTCATCAACCTGTCGGTGCCCGTGGTGCTGCCGATCTCTACTACCGATAAGGAGCGTTTAGACGGCGTGACCGCTGTGGCTCTAGTCTACAACGGCAAACGAGTAGCCATCCTCCGCAACCCCGAGTTTTACGAACACCGCAAAGAAGAGCGGTGTGCTCGTCAGTGGGGCACCACCTGCAAAGACCACCCTTACATCAAGGTACATTTCAATCTTCTAAAACCGAACAGAGGTGCGGGCAATGGCATTGAATGAAAACCTCCAAAGTCCGGCCATGGTGAAAGAGCCGAGCTGCGTTGCAGAGGTGCAGATGGTCTCTCTCAACGTGCTATGCGATAAACACTGCAAACTGCCTGCTTGGCTTCAGCACTGATCGAACACAGATCTGAGGCGGCCTCTTCTCTTTGCTTGTGGAAAGACTGAACAGGAGGAGGCGGAGCTTCTCTCGGTCTGTCACGACGGCCAGAAAAATCACTTGATCTTCGTCGTCCGCCCACGTTTTGCAGGTGTTACATTTGGATGCCGAGTCTCTGGCTCCGATTGTACTGCTAAACTCAACGGCCCGTAGAATCGCTGCCAGTTTGTACCTTTCCCGCCGTCCCGACCCGTATGCGGTTATATTCAGTGATTGTTTCCATCTGCTTTAGGGCTCAGGTGGACGCAAGATAACGTCTTGAGATGATCCTTTACAGCCTGCGCAAAGGACCACTGGCTTGTAGGTGGACAAGAATGAAACGGTCTGGTGTTACAGCCAAGAACAGTTGTCAGATAGATTTTTCATAAATCCATCCCACCGTTGTTTGGACTGGCTCATTTTCTGGATTATTGCAGTTTGCTGACCATCTGTGTTTTGCGAGCGCAAACGGAAAGTAACCTGTTTGGTATTCAGTGATTTCACACCCTGGGGTCAGACCTACCTTCAGTGTGACGCTACAAAGCCTTGGATGGAGATTACCTATAGCAGACGTCCCCCAACTGCCGGGCCATTTAGCACCAGGCCGCACAACAGAAATATCACATTTTAGTTTTCCTCCACACCGCAAAGTAAGCAAAATTGTAATTTCTCTTTTTTGTCATATTTTGTATGATTAAATCTGGCCTGCTAATGTGTTTTTAGGTTGCAGAAAGCTGCCAGTTTTCTAAATTGGTACCATAACTTTCCAGTGTCGACACCCTTCTTAACTGTCATTCTTTATCCACCCTAACCCGTCACAGCTGAACATGTGTGCTCAGCTTGCCGCGATTAAGGCGTCACTCATTAAACCGCGTGTGTACGCGTACGTAAGTGCGTGTGTGTGTGTGTGTTTAACTCCCGGCTCCGGAGCCAGTCGGCTCGGCATGCCGCCGGCTGGTTGCTACGACTTTATCGTCCCGTCTCTTCCCGGGCCCGGAAACGACCTGCTCCATATTCCATGTATTTAATCCACTTTTTCCTGTTTACCTGTCCGTCAGTCAGACGGGAGCCAGCTTCATCAGAAAACCACGGTGTGGTGTGTTTATTTTCACATGTGAAGTCCTGGGGCACTTATAACGGTTAAATAGAGCACACGTGTGAAGGGTGGACGTGCTCCTTTGAAGTATCCACCCAGACATTTTGTATTCCATTTATTTATGCTATGAAAATAAATGACAACATGTCTATGCTGTTGATCTCTCTTAAGAGTACTTCTAAACATCTGTTATGACTCTTCTCAAGCCAACAGTCGACAGGTTGGATTAATTGAAGTGTGGAAAACAAATTCCGACATGATCCTAAATAAGACAAAGCCAAGTGGTTATTGGTCACATTACGTGGACAACTTCAATTTGTATTTATCGCTTGCCAGATCAAACTGAAGAAGTCTGTAAATCATGCATATCAAAGAGTTTTTGTGGGGTATTTCACTAACATCCAACAGGACGTGTTGGATGAAATAAGTGACATCTTTTCTCCCCCATCGGATTCCAAAACGTCTTTTTTCCGCAATACTTCACACTTCATGTGTCATTTGTGGCCTTTTGGTTTGAGCCCTCTGTCTCTGTGCTGGAGCTGTGATTGTTGGTATACAGAGCCCGTGGAGAAATGTCACTTCGTATCACATTAACATCGCACAGGCTCAGCTTTTCTGTAACTTTAGCTACAGTCTCATAAATATTGAAAGATATTGCCTGAAACAAAAGCAGCCGTTGCCCGGATCCTGAGCTCTTCTGGGACTTTGTTGGATAAATCACCTGAGGGAAAGTTTTCTCTCCAATGTGGTCATGGGTCTCATCACCAGGTTTTTACTGTGGAATAAGGCCTCACAATCTCTTTGCTGTTTTTTTTTAAATTCAGCTAGTGGATGTGGCCAAATGCAAAAGAGGGTACACGCCAGAGTCGGCTGCCTGTTTAACGACACCCGAGTCTTTGATTAATGCGGGTGTGTCGCCATTGCAACTGGCCAATAACTCGAGTTTTATTAGAATTCTAGTCTGGTTTCAGCACAGTGACGTTTTTATGGGCCACAGTGTCTTAAGTCTGGATTATGTTTGAGTTCAGTTCCCTGTCGTGGTCATTGTGACTCGTATTTCAGATGGTGATGGAAAGTGGGGACTGGCTGGTCGGGGGAGACCTGCAGGTTCTGGACAAGATCTACTGGAACGATGAACTGGATCAGTACCGACTGACACCCACCGAGCTCAAACAGAAGTTCAAAGAAATGAATGCTGGTATGTGCCAAGAGATCTTGACCCAAATACTTTTTCTTAAAAATGAGACACACCGCATTTCTATGCTGTTCTTTGTTTAGTCCTCGGGGAATAAGTAAGGGACACAGAGTAGGAATGTCAATCGGGGAGAAAGCACTGGGGAAAAGTGTGGAAAGTCACGAGAAAACTCTTTAAAACAATTAAAATGGCACAGTCATGCGATACCCAAACTCTGCATCAAGCCTTTGACTGCCTAAATGAAAGCATTTCATTGATTTAAAAGAGTTCCTCTGAGCTTACCTGTGATTGTTCTCCTTTCATTCATTCTCATTCAAAAGCCTCCCTAAATGAACTCTATTTGAGTCTCAGGAAGCAAAGCTCTCGATGCGGTTCCAGTGGTTGGGCACTGAGCTGCTTGATGATCTCTGGGTGCACCGCAGCCTTTCGTTTGTCTTGTCTCAGTTGTGTTTGGTCGCAGTCAAACAAACCCTTCTCGCCCTCGTTCCGTCTTCTCTTTCCCAGATGCTGTATTTGCCTTCCAGCTCCGCAACCCAGTCCACAACGGCCACGCCCTCCTGATGCAGGACACTCACAAGCGCCTCATCGAGCGGGGCTACCGCCGGCCCGTCCTGCTGCTCCACCCGCTGGGAGGGTGGACCAAGGACGACGACGTGCCGCTGCCCTGGCGAATGAAGCAGCACACCGCCGTGCTGGAGGAGGGCATCCTCAATCCAGAGTCTACTATCGTGGCCATCTTTCCATCGCCCATGATGTATGCTGGGCCGACAGAGGTAATGGCGGTTAAGGATGTTGTGTCTGCGTTGTTACACGCTTCCTCCTTTTAAAAAAAAAAAAAAAAGTTGCGGTGTTTTCCGCTAAAGTGAGAGGGAACCAAAACAATGTGACTGCAGCGCTGAGTAATGTCAACAGGTTTTTTCTGTCGAGGGAAAAGTGGAAGGAAAGAGGATTTGAAATTGAAACAACTTGAGTGTTTCTCTGTCATCCACAACCCCTCTTCGAATGAGTGAGCGTAGCTCTGGAGCTGGGAATCTTTTAATCATTCACTTAAGATAATTGGAAACCTGCAGCAAAAGTATTAAGAGCAGATTTGAGGCTGGTTGATGTCAGGCGTAGAATTTATTCAATTTGTAATTCTGAATGGGGAGGTTAAGAGTGCCAGACTCCGGCTTACGATCACCGAGTGGACTTTCCCTTTTACCCATTAAAAGCAACATATATCCAAGGTCTGCAAAGAATTAAACTGCCTCTCTAGGGTCTGTCTTGCCATAAAGATTTAAAGATATACAGACTACACGGGCAAGAATGTAATGGCTGTGGTATTAGTAACTGTCGAGTAGTAATGTGAAGATTTAGCCGTTATTGAAAATGAGAAACATAAATCATGACTCCTTGCATTGAATTCAAACATGCTGTTGGAGGCCAGCTGACTGAACTCATGTTGGTGTAGCTTAGCTCAGCTAAAAAATGTACATTTTAACATCCGTTATCCCACAGGTTCAGTGGCATTGCAGAGCCCGAATGGTGGCTGGAGCCAACTTCTATATCGTGGGCCGTGACCCTGCTGGCATGCCCCACCCTGACACGGGGAAAGATCTGTACGAGCCCACTCATGGCGCCAAGGTCCTCACCATGGCACCAGGCCTCATCACCCTGGAGATCGTACCCTTTAAGGTCGCAGCTTACAACAAGGTCAAAAGAGCAATGGATTTTTATGACGCCCAAAAGTAAGTGCTTGTTCATATCCTAATTCTAAAGCATGCCGTCTTGTTCCCCATCTGTTTAAGTTAACGGGTGATGCAACACGGAAATAGTTTGAGGTCAAGGGCCTCTATCCACAGACCCGGGCTCCCGTGGGGCGCTTGAGTCCGCTTCATCACAGAGTTTCATTAAAATACAATGTTCTGTTTTCTTTATGACAACAATATGTTGACACCGTATCACCACTTTAAAGCTCTGTTGTATGAAAGACCAGCATCACCCTGTCTCTTTTTATGATCTATTTGGTTAATATTGTTTGTTTTTTTTCTTCATGAGCATTTCGCTGCTCGATCTGACGGCCAAAGATGACAATCTGTCAGAGAGTTGTATTGCAATAAAAGCACCACATTTGCCAGAATATGTGTTTACTCAGCCAATGGGTTTCATGGTCTTTGATCTGATGGTGCCACTTTGACAAAAAAAAGTTCAGGTTGACACACACGGCCAAACAACGTCACTGTTTTCTGCACTGACATCACCAGCACTTCCCTGGAAAGATAAAGAGGCGTTCAGAGCGGCCACACAAAGAGGTGTGTGAAAAAAAGAGAAAAGAAGCTCTGTGGACGGAGGCCCTAAAGCAGCACTGCTCGCACTAAATCAAACTCCTTATTGGTAGATTTACTCCAGATTAATTCCTCACATTAAGGCCAATTAGAACCAGCAGCCTAAACAGCAATCACATTCTATAAATCCATTATTCATTAAGCTTGTCCTGTGTTTTTTTAATTTATTTTTTTAAACCCTTTCATCCATTTTCTTTCCTCCTTTTCTATATTCAACACAACGCAAAGCCAAGAATAACAGGGATTGTTTTTCTTCCTTATGCAGTTAAAATGTTTTGTGGACTAGTATGAGCTTTGATGTTACTCAAAAACCTGCCATTAATTAAAGTCTGCATACAGACATTGCACATGATGGCTAAGATGAATCATGCAATCTCACCGCCTTTTGTCCGGATTTGAAGCAGCCTCCAAGGTCAGGTTACGCAACTTAAAGTGTTTGGCCAGGAATGTTACGACTAAGTATGGCCAGACTAAAAAGATTTGCTTTGTTTTCCATGATGCATATTTATGATCTTGAGTCCAAACTGAAACGTTGATCGGGAACATCTAGTACCTTTTTAGTGCTGCTAAAAATAGTATTTCTTTCTGGATCTTTTGTCAATCCAGTGGCCTGTTGTCATCTGAAGGCTAAAGACACAGAGAGAGAAATCAAAGGAGGTCACTCGATATCCAAATTCTCTCGTCATCAGCCAGTTAGATTAATGGCATTCCATTCTCTCGCGCAGGCCAAAAGCGCCTCGCCAAGTTTCAGGAGGAATATGGATGCTTGTCGTAATCACCAGCAAAACCCTTGAGTCTCCCTCCAAAGGCCAACGGCTCAGATCAAAGCAAGCTGTTTCTTCATTTGACACTGAATGAAAAGGCACTCGGAAGAATTTGCCCAGCGGCGCTTTTTTTGCCTCACGAGTGTTCTTCACAGCGTCCCAACCGCATGCTGTCTTCTGCCATGTGAATGTGCAGAAGACATGTGGGCCAAATTGAAATGTTAACTTCTCAGCAGGATGCCTCTCTGAATGTTAACTCGGTGGAGATAAGTGCAAAACGTTCCTGATCGAAACAGTCAAGGGTTTGATTGAAGAGGTCGGTAAAGACGTGACTTCAGCACCGGTCGAATGCTCCTCTCGGACAACGCTGTCAATGCCGACAAGAAACGACAAGAAAAAATGTTTTGGAAGGGAACCTTATTGTTAACAGTATTTCTTTCAATTTCTCTTCTGTTTTTTGTGCAGCCATCAAGATTATGACTTCATCTCAGGCACACGTATGCGTAAGATGGCTCGCGAGGGACAGAATCCGCCTGACGGCTTCATGGCCCCGAAGGCTTGGGCCGTGCTGAAGGAATACTATAAATCACTGGAGAAGGCCTAAAGGTTCTCAGACGACACAAACATGGAAGGACGTTGAAGTCTTAACAGGATGGATGTGGGACCACTCGTCTACTGTCACAAAACCCCGTTTTGGCTTCTGTCTGTGTCACTCTCACCCTCGACTGCTCCCGGTCTCAGTTGCTGTTTTTCTTATGACATCAGAGTGAGTTTGGTTAAATTAAGTGTAACTAAACTTGATGTATTTTTTTGTTTGGAAAAAAAAACCCTCTTTTGATTTGAAATTATAGTAGAAGAAGTCTGCATCCTAAAGAACAAACAAAGAAGTTCTTTAAATAGATGTTTGTGTTTCTCACTAACTTTATAACTATGTTCAATTAACTAACATTTTAAAGATCAAGACTTTCAATCACCCATATTGAAAGTACTGTTGACCAGTATTTAAGTAGGCGTGGATGTATGTTCAGTATTTGTGGTGTCCAAATCTATGAAGTCACTGCCCACTCAACTCCTTAATGAAAGCCCAAAAAGTTGCTGTGTACTTTATGGGTTTTTGGGTGAGGGTTAAGTGCCGATGGTAATTGCGCAAAATTGTGTGTGCCCGATTTCTTTCTGTAAAATTGGATGCCTTGGTTCTTGGAAAGTGAAGTCACATGATGTCTTGTTTGAATTAGGACGCACACTGAAACACACAATCACACCTGCTTCTTGTCTCACTCTTTGTTACGCTGTCTGATAAGGTCCCGTAGTTGAAGAAGTTTGGATATACAGCCGAAACTTTCGTAAACGTCTACGAAACATTTCTATTTAGTCTATTTATTCTGTCCTAACATTGTTCTTTTTATTCTCTTTATAACGGTGAGGTTCATGTAGCTTCGGTGCTTTTAACTTGTCTTATCATCAATATTGATATTTTGTTACATTGTCGTCCCCTTTCTTTTTTTTTCCTCTCATGCGTTGCTAATATATTCCTCGCGGCAATTCATTTCTACGTGTCGGCCTGCATTGTCAGACAGTTAATAGTTCCATCAAGGGATCAGATTTGTAATGGTTCTTGTTCAATAAATAAATAATTTTATATCAAGAAGAATTTGTCTACTTTTCCTTTCTGTAATCTGTGGGTTTGTTACACCGAGTACACGCTATTTGTTTATATTTTTTCTACAGCAAGCGAAAGAGTTTTAAATGCATAACTGATTCTAAATGTCATTGCTGGATTTCATGTAGTTTGAAAAAAACAACTTCCATTGATGAGATTTCATCAACTTTCAGCTGCTCCAAATGACGAACTTGTCGCTTCCATCTACGTGTACAGCGTGCGCTTCATACTTCTAATCTCGTAGGCCCGGCCAGTTAGAACTTTAGTGACGTCCCAATCGGTCAACCAGCTGCGTATTGAATGAGACGGACTCTCTTGTGACCCCAATCAAGACTCCGACACACTTGCACGCTGTATACAAAGAGCGGCAGCTGGTCCCCAGATGCAGCGCCGGAGCGAAAGTGGAACATGAAGTGTGTCCCTGTCTGAAATACCCTGGACGCTTCATCTGATCCAACTCCCAGATGTAATGAGTAGACCTGCAAGCAGCGTCTGTCTTTCTACCTTTCAGCAGATCTTCTTCAATCTCAAATTCAAACGGTAATCAAGCTGCATCCTCGGCACAACGTTTTTTTTTTCACAGACAAAATAATCAAATGAGTTTGGAGAGTTTTTGTACTTGCAACCTTAACCTCTCCACGTTGTCTTTCTAGTTGCATACCCTGTGTATTTTTTATTTCTTTTTTACTTCTGGGCCCTTTTTTGTCTTCATCGCCTGCTTTTGAAGGTCTGAGAGTGTCCCAGTGTGGCTCCCCGCCAGAGGAACAAAAAGGCTGAAGGTGCCAGAAAGATTTGTAGTGTTCGGCAAACTGTTTACACCACTTACGCCTTTCATCACCTGGACCACCTCATTGTATCCGGGGCAACGTTTGTACATTCGTTAACAACATTCATCAGAGGCAAAGAAAGTTTCTGTCAAGGTTTTTTTTTTTTTTTTCAGAATGAACATTATGCCAGACTTTACGGTTTGATAGTGTGCAATTATCTTTCTAAATGTATCTCTCTCACTATATATATTGTATTATACATTACTAACTCTGGAAACGATTAGGAAATTAGGGAATTTATTAGGGAAGTGTTGCCGTTAAAAAAAAGGTTATACATAGGCTATATATTATATATATACAGTATGTATATACTAAACAAATGCTATGTTGTATACAAAATGAGATCACTGCTGTCTCATCCCATACCACCAAAAAGTTCAGCTCTAACACGGACTCCAGCTGCATTTATCTTCAATTTCCTCCCATCTGTTTTGAGTTCCACTCAAAGCTAGTCACGATAAAAACAGGCTTTACTTTGTAAAACGCAATACAGTGATACAGGACATGGTCAAATTCGAGGAAAGTTGTGTCCCGCAGACATGGCTCTGAGTTGTGTGTGTGTGTGTGTGTGCGTGTGTGTGCGTGTGCGTGTGTGTGTGCGGAGCAGCCAGGGTCAGCACTTATACGCCGTAAGGATTTCGTGTGATGATCTGTACCTTCATGTTGGCAGTGGGAAGTGTTATCTCAGTTATTGAGCTCCAATAAAAATGTATTGTGTTTTATTGGAGTTTGACATGTGGTTAACATACTGCACATTTAGAGGCAGTTTGTTCGTACCGTCTGCTGACGCTGTATGTTCGGGGTTGGATGGAATACACTGAAGGCGAGTCAAAATACATCAACGAAAAATATCAACCATAACAACATTACACTTTATGTACGTTGTATTTATCTATATTATTAACAGCCAACACATGTTCATCTGGATCTGTTGCCAAATTATGAAATGTATGGCATTAGCTACTTTGAAATATATATTTATTGACTTAAGATCATTGACAAGATGTTTAATGTCATTGAAAATTTAGTCAAATTGATGTATTGCCAAAAGATCTTGTGGTCAAAATACAACTTTATATGTTTTTGCATTGCATTTTTGTAACAGGATTTGAGTAAGAAAAGATGGAACATAGAATTTATTAAATATTGAGCTTCTTATAAATAAAGCTGAAGCTGACTTTTAGCTGAAGATATATTGTCCCCTCTGGAATGATGTAGTTGCAGCCTAGAACCTCTAGCAAAGCCTTTCTCATCATCTGAACTCTTCTTGTAAACAGTCCAGTAAAAAAACAGTAAAGAGTCCAAGTTGGAGAGGTTTTAGTCGAGGCATGTTCAAGTGAAATCTCAAAATTGGTCATTCGGGTTCAGTTTGTTTCCATCTGTGCCATTTGAAACGTTCTCAAAGAACTGTAAGACTCACTTAGTTCAATGTGTGAATGCTGGATGAATATGTTGCTACTTGTTTAACGTGTCATTCTCAATTGTATGTTGCAATGTTAGCAACTGCCCTTCAAGAGTTCAAGAGTTGAGAATTAAATCTTTATAATCTGATAATATCATTGACTCATGAGTTAATCGTGAGGCAGCCCATGGTGTAAAGGTTCTTTGATGTGTATGCAAAGCACACAGCCAGATAATCTTAAATTATGCCACCATATTGTACTACTGAATCACATTTGCCTTTGATATAGAATTCAGTAGAACCCTCATTAAATAAGATTCCCACAGCCTGATAAATCCTTCTACTTACTTACTTCTTGTCAGAGCATCATATCAGAATAAAGGTGCCAGTGGCTCAGCATAAAGAGATTAAATCAAAGGAAAGCATCTGTTTTATAACCTTGGATCAAGAAGAGAACAAACCCTGACTCCTACACGCAGAAACAGTACATCTGGGCCTTGAGCCGGCAGAGAGGATGGATGTGTACAACGTCGAGGATTTCAATTACAAAGAGCTCAGCAGGACGTGAGTAAAGGTGATTCTGAAATGTTGTTTGTTGCCGTGATGTAAACTTGGTGCCAGGGGAGCCACAGCCTCAGGTTGATAAATAGCAGATACGACCGCTCATCTCACTTTATGCAAATATAGCAATCACCAATCCTTGCATCCCAGTCACTGGGACCCCGGGACACAATTCTATGCCTCTGATTAAAGACATTTAAATCTCCAGTTACTCTTCTTTGTTTAGCATTCAACACATTAGATGGAATATTGGAGTGACTTTTCTTTCAGGTGGATTTCTGACTATCTTCAACGTGGTCCTTTTCTTCCACTTATTCATTTCCAATCGTAGGTGCAATCGCATGGAAAAACAATAATTGTTGTTTATTGCTCTCTTGATAATCTAATAAAAGCAAATTCAAAGACAAACTCAATTCAAAGGCAACAAAAACAAAGTGCAGTTGTTTGTTCTTGAAAAAAAGTGCTGCGCAGATGAGTCATGCACAATGTAGTTCGCCTGCACCTCACTTTAACTGAAGGGATTTAAAAATGGCAGCATCTGGTTATCAAACTCCAGAGAACATCTCCGCAAAGGCTGCAGGGAGATATCGCTACCTAAACATCTGCAGCCGCGGGAACCCGAAGGTTTCCTGACAAATTAAGTAATTGAGCTTGTGGTTGATAAAACGTGCTGCTAAAACAGCGTCTTGATTGTTAAAAGAGAAAGAACACGGACCAGAAAAGATGTTAAAAAGAGTTTCATATTTTCACAAGGAGCGGGTCCTCTTCGCAAAGTCCGCTGTGATGCACCTCCACGTTGTCCCACCGTGGTCAAACCGGCTCCAGGAACAGACCTTTGTGGTTGGGCTTAACTCGAGGGCCACCGCAGCTCCCTGAGAAGCTTTTGGACTGTAAAGTGCTTGCTTTTGTTTTCCTCGCTTGCATAAGCCTGGTCTGTGTTTATGTCTGGATGCTGGTTGTTGTTCAAGATGTCAGTCCTGTGTTTCATGTTGCCGATGTCGTCACAGAGGCAGCAGAGTCAAAACGTACTATTGTCTCCATTCCAGAATAGATTTCAATGTCCCTGCCACCAATTGGTGATTATATTTTTTGCCTCTTTTGCATGAAACTGTCTTAATTTCTACCGGCATTTATTCATTACCCATTCAACCATTTTGCTGATGCCTCTATCGGGAAGTCATCAAACCACCAGAAAATACTCACTTGGTGCCATGTAGGGATTAGAGTAAAGAGAGCACACATACATCTGCCTTTTTAACCATATAAACATTACACTTTAAGTAAATCATGGAAAAGGCCAGCCGGTCGTCAGCTGACACTGATATCAGGTTATTTTGTGTAACTTGGTGATAATACATATTATCATATATATCATATCATATTTCTCCTTTTCCCTGTTTTGTTCAGGCCTGAAGTAAGTCTGGTAGCTTACCAACATGTTCCCTTCACTCCTCTCACTAGTGTTTTGGCTTTATAGATGAGAATAGAGTATAAAATACTTTGTCCCGTTTTATGCAAAGATAAGTTTTGCAATATTTACAAAATCAAGTGACACAAGATGTGAAGTAGGTGCTCTGCAAATACTGACTAAGAAAACAGGTACACGCCTAAAAGAAACGATGTGCTATTACAGATCAGTGCGGCGCTCATACTTTCTCCACACTACATGGCAGCTGGTTTGTATAATCCGCCAACCGCCTGATGTTGACCCCTATCATGTTCTGCAAATCATCCATCATACAGTGTGCTCGAGTTCACTCTGAGTTCATGAGATCGGCCCGTGCGTGAAGACATAATGAGCTCCTGTGATTGACTTCCAGACACTTTTCCCTGCAAAACTATTGAGGTGTGGTTTCAGCTTCTAGCTGGCACCGCTCGCTCAGGCGATCTCGAGTTCCCCCCCTATCATCTGAGGTACTGCAATCCGACGCCACGATTGTATTTGTCTTGGACGTTGCTGCAGCTTTGATCATAAATTGCTGTAATTACTTTGGGTCCTGTCGTTCCCTGTGGAAACAATGCGTGGAAACAGGAGAAGCCGGCAACCAACACGGAGGCCTGCAGTAGGCGGCAGCACCGGCGAGAGGAAGTGCGGCCTGATTAAATAAAGCCCTTTATGATTTTTCATCCACAATGAGCGTCACAGCTTCCAGTGATCCGCAGCCACTTAGGCAGCGGATCACTAAAGTCTCAGACGTGACTACGGGGAGTTGTTCACTATGGACTCGGGAAAACAGCAGCAGTTATCCAAGATTATGGAGACAGAAATTCCAGAAAATTCTCTTTTTATAACCATAAAACCTTTAATGATGTGAGATTTAACTTCCTGTGGTGTCAGGAGGCAAAGACGCTGCGAGAGAGAAGAGAGAGAGAGAGAGAGAGCCCAGTCATCCAGTTTTATTTTTGAAAATGGGACACGCTGGAGCTGAACATGTAACATTGGTTATGCTTAAACCATCAGAACTTTAAGTAAGTTAAAGAGTGAAGAAAGAATGCAAAAGTTCCCCTCCAAATGATCAACATTGTGAATGACGTTCTGAAGGGAGAAACCAAAAGTCGATGTTGGATTGTTTCAAAATGGACCTTGAATTAAACCTTGGTTGGTTGGTTTTCCTCCTTTCAACAGGTCATGTTGTCTTTAATTTATGTCCAGTGTTTCAGTTTATTTGATAGATGATCGGAGGTCATGAAGATAAAAACCCCAGTTTTTAAAATCTTTTGTGTTGCCTTGTGTTGCTTTTTTATTATTGTTTTGCTTCAGCCTTTTAGCGATGTTCAATTTTTCCCCCTAAATCCTTAAATAAGAAAGACCCCATTTTGCACTTACTATCCACCGTCTCTTTCAACATTCCTTTCAATCATCATCATCATCATCATCATCATCATCATCAGCCCTTTAGATGGGGGGGGGGGGGGGGGGGGAACTAAACTGAATGAAAGAAGATGTACATAGTACATAGTCCAGAGCAAACTTGTGGCTGCCTAATGCTGATCACTGGACATACTTTCCCACAGAGTTTTCCTTTAGTTGTTGCAAAGCCCCAAGCTGCAACTAATCCTTTGTACAAAATATGCCTCGGATTCAATCCGAAATTATTGAATGCTCTCAAGAATGTTTACTTTAAAGAACTTAAAACCAAATTCCAAACACATTACTTTGAGATATAATGCATGTTAGACTATTTGAGTATCTAATGAAGTTTACAGGAACTTTAAACACAGACAATAAGCTGTGCTTCAAAAAAAAAAAAAAAAAGAAAAAAGACGGCTAACCGAGTAAATATTTGCCAGTGTGTCTAAAAGAGCTCGTTCTGGCCAAAAAACAAGAGTGAATGTACTGTCGCCCTGGCTTTGCAGTGCATTGCGCAACATGTGGGCTCTGCTGATTCCCAACATGTTGTGTTGGAAAGCGCTGAGGGAAACCTGCACCCACCAACAGTATCAAATGTGTATCCTGGGGTAGGTCATTACTTTATGATGTGGTACGTTCCCATGCCAACTTGTAACGATCCACCTCAAGACGTTTTGTTCACTGTCCTCTGCAAGTGAAGTGTGTTACCAAACGTTTCAAAGAGGAAAATCATTGGTTGCGATGTCAATGCAGTTTTTGGGTTAGAACGTGTGCTGCCAGAAAAGCATCGCGTCAGCACCACCGGATCGCAACCTATTATGACTTCAATTAAATGGAGAAGATTATATCACTGAAGGCCCCCTGCCAATGAAAAAACTGCAGATGAAAAAAAGCCTCAGACCAACTATGCTATATTACTTTAACAATTTAGAGTCCAGTTTTCTAGCTTTCTCTTTCTAGCACTACTGCTAAATGCATTGCTCCAGAGCTACTGGATATTGTTTGTTTACCATTTGGTGCGTGGCAGGAAGTGTTTATCCTCATTAAAGCATGACCGTTGGAGAACGGTCATGAGCGATGTATATCCCCCCCAAAAAAACAGTTTTTGTGCAAACAAATGGGACTGCTTGGATGAAACGGATCCTCCCTCCTCTGTTTTCCCATATTCTCTGTGGTTCCTGAAAATCAAACAAACTCTGTTGTTATGAACTATACCTTCAAATGAACTTAGCTGCACATCAAGGTGAAGTTAATAACCAGGCAGATTTTGTTTACACCCCAAGTAGTTTTTTTCCTCTGAGGGCTCCGTTTGCTGTTTTAGTCATCAAATGTGACACAACCTCAACATCAACATTATAATATGATCCTTCATGTGCCGGGGGACCTCCAGCCCGCAGACAGGTGTCACAGGCTGGTGTCCGTGTACTGTAATTACACATAAGCAGTAATATCATACAGAGCGTAAACAGATTTAAACAAAAGCCTTGTTCGGCGTCTGTGATCAAAACTATATTAATTATTGTCTCAGATTTAATCCTGAGAGATTTAGAAGCCTCGTGATATTGTTTCTGTCGGGGTTTAAATGTAATAGATAATGTTCATGAGTGAGTCATGAGAGCAACACAATGAGCACACAGTACGGCAGGTCACACACAACATCCAGGTGTTATGTGTGTCATGTTAAAACAAAAAGAAATTCTGTTTTTTTACAAAATGTGAGGTTGCCGGGCAACCAGAGGAGACTCCAGGAAGTGTCTTTTCCTGCTTTTTAACTGTTTGGGTAATTTATGCTCGGCATAAATGATCTTTGTCATGACTAATTTTGTACATTGAAGAGCAGAGCTGCGTAAATGAAGGCAACACACAGCAGCCTAGTTTTTACATTTTTAAATGATTAAGTAATTATTTATTAGGAGAAAAACCTTTATTAGTCTTGCAGCAGAGATGATTACTGCAGCAGAGGTTAAGAAAGATCTGGAGAAAGATCTTTCACGGCAGATAAACGATCAAATAGAGACCCGCACTCAGAAGGGTTTTATTTGTATTTTTATATAAAACAATCCACATGAATAAGTCGAAATCTGCCATTAATCATGGGCACAATCTACTGATCAAATGAAAAGGATTTCAATATTGTGGCTGGCAAGTTAAACATTGATTTTTTTCCAATATGTGGGCTCTTCATAAACTAAGAACAAAAGCTTAATAATACTATATAATAATGGTGGGTTTGAAAATAATTTTCTAAAGACAAGGACTGATAACTTTTCTCCTGCGCGAATATATAAACCGCAACATGAAGGTGAAAAAAATGATGTGTGACGAGATTGTACATGACAACAGTAACATGCAACATAAAACATGGAGAGACCAAAGCTCAACTCTTCTATGTTGAGGCAAGTTTTGTGGTGTGGTTTCTTCATATGACATTATTTTGTATTGCTTGCATTCAATCAGCATCCGACTGTGAAGGAAATATAACTATGATCACTGACTCATGATGGCTTCACGCACATGAGGAAAATGAGTCTACAGCCTTTTGGTCCTATCAGGATTAAACGTATCTTCATTGGTGGCAGTAACTTAAAATCAAAAGAAACAATTTGTTATTACTACTGTAATTCAAAATTCAACAGATCTGCCCATTTTAGCCCGTTTAATTAAATAAACAAGACCAGCAAAGGAAACCTATTCGTGTTGCAGATGTTTTGAGGGCAGCTGGGTTTCACAAACCGGACTGAACCAAATCAATATTGTAATGTCTTTGGCATAAATGCTTGTAAGATTTGAACGTACAAATACTGAAGATGAGAAGTGGATGTTTACAATGTTTACTGGGGGCATTTTTTACACTTATTTTTTCAACCAGGGGAGTTGCCCTCTCTTGGTTATTAGGAAGAATGCAACTTCCAGGCACTTTTCAGCCACGCCGGCTGCCGTCTGGATTCAAATCAGCCTCATTTGAGTAAATAGCTCGTTGATGGTTTGGCTGAATAAAAACCAGTCTAGCCGTTTACGGGTGGGATCCCGCCTGCTTCATGAGCTGACCTTTTTGTAACATCCTCAGCACAATTCCGACACATCTCCTCCTGGCATCATGACAGGATTGTCATGTATGAGCCCTGTGATCTGCTTCTACTGGCAAGCTTTGTGTGTTTTGGTTACCGTGAAAATCGGGGTCAATAACACAAGAGTTGGTGACGCTCATTTGAATTTGAACACGCTTTAAGCCAATCCAGCTGTGAGATGCGACACTAAGCAGTTTCAAACTGTTTCTAAGTCATTTCTTATTCACCCTTATTTTTCAAATTTCTCCATCTCATGCTGACAGTCCAAGGTAAGTGTTGCCGGAGGGTTTAATGTAGTAGTTTAACGGTTCCAACGGTTCACATAGCCCGGAAGCTATCATGTTACAAACACATGTCAGTTCCGCGAAGCATTCTCAACGTCATTTACATGGAAGAAAAGGGACATTTTGTTGTCACTGTCACCGAAGGGATGGATCTTCTCTGTGAGCCTCGGTTTCCCCAACTGACCCCAGACACTTTGTAGGACACTGGGTCAACGTCTTAAGACCCCTTTAGAATGTTCCCGACACGTTTAGGACCAACGTAAATTATTACAAATATTACAAAAGATAAAAGTGCCTTCATGACATGCTTGCTGATGATGAGAATTTAAATGAACATTCTTTGGCTGCGCTGTGTTTCTGTCACTGCCAACCCAACCATTGTCCTCCAATTTAGTTTGAACCAGTGCTTTACAGTCTCTCCAATTCTTCTGAGACAGTCAGTGTAAATCCTTTTTCTTTTCAAGTAGCGGATCTCCACGACGTCTTAACATCTGCTACGTAAACATGCTCGGCCAGCACGGGTGTGGTGTCATCTTATTCAGTTGCACAAGCTGTCATATCAGCAGTAACCTCACACCTTGAGCAACACTGGCCCACCGAAAGATTTTTCAGGTTTTCCTTACACTTTACTGGTTCCCTGCGTGAGATTGGCGTAGCGCCTGGCTTCCATTACAGCACACATTGGATTCACACGCGTACATAGACACAGAGGTAAACACGCCGAGTCACTGAGTCTTTGTTGTCATAGTCGTCATAGCTTCTCTGCTTGCACATGGATTGCATTTTGAATGCCAGAGCCCGCAGCCCTTTTCTTCTTTTACCGTGGGTTGGATTTTTGACATTAGGCTTTGTTTTTTTTTCAGTGAAATGTTGTCACCAACTCAAAGGAATACCGCTGTGTTTTTCCACCTACTGCATCTAAAGGTCGTAACTCTGACCACTGGTCTCGGGATCTCCGCTAAATCTGTTGGTGACATTTGAAAAATTAAATATCTTTTCGCCTCGTAAGGCTCGAAAAAATGTCTTTTCCAACAAAAAGTTGTTTTTCAGAAAAACATTTGCCGGGGTATTAGTTATCTGTAGCTAACCGCATTGGGATTATCCTACAGGTTGCATATTTATCTGCATCAGGTCTTTACTTGTTATTCTTTTTTTTTTTTAAGGTTTTTGTTTGTGTTGCATACAATCGGGCCTGAAACAAAAGGACTAATAACTTCTAAACAGATTCAGATACAATGGCCTTATCTGCTGTTGTTTGTTGCATGTAAAAGCTTCAAAATCTACTAATGGCATATTTACTGATACACTTTTGGCATAGAGCAAAATGTCCAAAACAATACACGTATTAATTCAGCCATCTAACCTGAAGCTGAGAGGGGTAAACGATATAGATAGATATTTATTTATTTCATCATTTATTCACATGATGGCCACTTTAAGAGATGCCCATTATCAAAAATCGAGTATTCTATTGGGAAGCGTCTAGTCTGAGTTCTTTTAGCAGAGAGTTCTTTTGATCGTCTTGCGATGCGGGTCAAGAGTTTGTGAGGTTGTGTGTGTGTGTGTGTGTGTGTGTGTGTCTGCGTGTGTGAACTCATGCATGTTAAAGGGATGACATGTTTTACAAACGGATGTAAACAGCAACTCGACTGGCTGACAGAAGTATACCACCGCGAGGCGATGCCTGTCATCCATTTCAAACCTCAGACTCTGATCTCAAGTGCCGTGAATGTTTAAAGTGACCATAAAAAATAATAAAAAATAACGCCTCAGTTGCTTCTAGTGGATATTGTATTGAAAAGCCTGAATATTATGATGGCAAACAATTTTTGCTAATAATATTTGTGCGCAAAATTGAATCCAGTTGTACTTTCCTCCCAAACAGATTTTGTATTATAAATGAGTAACATGTCATTTCGACCGAAATTGGTTTATTCTTATTTTAACTAATGTACACGGATCAAAGGAAGGAGGAGAGACACAGCATGGGGGGGAGAGGCACACTTTATTATCTAATAAACTGGTGTTTTTGTTGTTCTTCGCACAGCTGACTAAGGCAGAAAACCTTGCTGCATAGAGTAGTACTTTATTTTATAATTTATTTGGTCCTAGATAAAAATAAAGGAAATACTTTAAGAAGCTAATGCTAAATACAAACCCTAATTCAAAGACTAGCTTCTATAATTTCTGATGAATAACTGTGATTATTATTCATTCCAGCAGCTGATCATTTGTTGTACGTGAACGTGGTTTGATCTGAGACCTGTGGCCTGTGCTGTATGTCGCAGGACGAGCCGAGGAAGAGATGTTCTGTAAACGGCAGCATTAGTCGGTCCGGCAAAAAGGAGCCAATGATTATATATTGTAAGTTAACAGAGATGGTGCCCCTCACCACAAGATAAGCTCTCAGCTAATTCAAAGAGTGGCTCAGAAACAAGACTGTTGCTTATTGTACAGTAATTGTCTGAGGACACAAGAAAAGAAGCTTTGACTAAAAGAAAAGATGTTCTTTCAAAAGTGGCCATCGGCTTGACTTGTAATCACTAACCTTTATTATTGTAAAAACAAAGGAATGCTTCATCTAACTTTGCTGTTGGGAAATTGAAAACATCTCACATGAATATGTTTCACCTGTGCTTTGCCTTTTTCTAAAGTTGTTTTATGAGTTCAAAGTTAACACTTTGACACATCTGGTCCAATGCCATCGAACCAATAGAAAGGACCGGGACGGATGACAGTAATAAAAAACACCCCGATATTTTTTTCTGCAGATGTGTGATGTATGGATGTTTGACACGCACAGACAGTTCAGACGATGTTCTGAGTTTGTCCAGGGGCTGAAGTTCCTTGGCTCTGCGATATTGGGCGAGAGGTTGGGACAATTTAAGGGGCCGCTGCTGGGGAAAAATGGGGAAAATTCCAGTGGGATTATTTTATTAAGAGAAGTGGTTGACCGAAGAGATAATAGTCCTTCAGGTGGTCCATTATTTAGAGCTACGCCAGCACCGCTGCACACATGCTGCTCCACTCAACAACCAGGATTTGTCTCCTGCTCTCTCAAGCTTTCTCAACTGAAACAATAAAATGTAAGTGCAGACCGTCCTCATTTTACAAAGGGTAGTCAATCTAAGTCTAGAATGCCACTAATTGTTTTGGCTTTTCTCTTTACTCACATGAATTGATAAATATTTCCAATAAATATTTGAAATAAAAAAACAGGCTAAATTGTTTGGCCAAATCTATATTGTTTGAAAGTCCAATGTTGTAATGAATTCAAATCCGCCCTTGAACAGTTTTTGGTCCCAAGTCTACTAAAAAAAATCACATCCTCTGGCTGCTGTGAGTGCAAATTATACAATTTCCAAGGTCCCTTGTATGTCATTCTCTGGTAATTTAGTACTTAGCAACGTGTGTGTGCGTGAAAGAGTTAAACTATTTCCCTCTGTGGACGAGTCGTTATTGGTGTTGACTAAATGGCGGCCGATGGTTTGTTCATCTCTGACCGAGACGAACTGGATGTCCGGAGATGAGTGATCTCTTTCACGGTTGGGAAGGTCAGAGAGTTTGAGCTGTAACTTAACAATATCCTCCACACCAACACTTGTCCAAACCAGAAATATTCCATCATTGACCCAACACATCTGTGTGTCCTACGACTGAACTGTAAAGGATCCAAGATTGAGAGATTGAAGTCACATATGTTTGTGGTCATGAGGCCAAACTGTGGTATTGGGATTATTAATTTAAAATGTAGTTTTTTTTTTCCCCTTCTGAAAGAGCAATTGCCCCTCCCTCACTAGCATTGCTAAGGAGCCATTGAGCTGAGGCCAGTCACTGCTCGTCCAACCATTAGAGCGAGCGGCCAGTAATTGCGACGGTTCAACCCTCCTTTGTTTCTCACCT
Organism: Gasterosteus aculeatus; assembly: GCF_964276395.1. Lineage (NCBI taxonomy): Eukaryota > Metazoa > Chordata > Actinopteri > Perciformes > Gasterosteidae > Gasterosteus > Gasterosteus aculeatus. The sequence continues at coordinate 15,589,223 of NC_135696.1, read as the reverse complement.
CTGTACATGTGACCAATTTCCGTGTGAAGTAGTCATGCTTGTCATTTTGGGATAGTTTTGCAGCCCCACAGGGAGGTTTTCTTTTCGCTGTTTCAACAAGTACTTCACGTGTCTGAATGTAATCAGTGCAAGATGTAAAGTTGGCCAAATAGACGCTTTTCATTTTATTTTTACAGCACTTCACAGCTAAGCCTCTCGGTGGTGAATAGAATGACATCTGAAAAATGTAAAGTATGAATGCATTTTAAATGTCCATCGAAAAAACCTAAATGACACGTGAGTTGTGGTGGTGAAGCCACGCCTCTTCCTGGTAAAACGACTATCTCCTCCAACAGCAAGCAATATTTTGCAAAAGATTAAATAGTATTAAAGGAGAGAGAAGCGGAGAAAGTCCAGGCTTCTTATAAGAACACAGTGTTCACCAATGTGCAGGGATAGAAAGACCTGAAAATGAACGGCTCTGGTAGAACCTGCGCTTGAAACAAAGAGGTCCACCTCGGTTACTTTAACGTGCACCGACATCACACGTTTGGGTACAATGGAGCATTGTGTGGCCGTCATTCAATCCCGCCTTACGCACTGATAGCGAGTGTTCACAGAAAAATGATGTCACCGCAGCTGCTCGCAGGAACAACAAAGAGGCACCTTTTAAGATGGACAGATCTGAGGTCAGATTAAAGCCAGAAGGGAATTTAGAGTTAGAAGAGCCCAAAAAACAGTCCACAGAGAGACATTGATTACATGGCAGTGTTGGGGGAACTTCTCAGAAGAAGTGAACTGTGACCTACGACAAAAGCATTTTGAGGATTTAACCAGCTGTATGATTTGATTCCTTCTAAATCCCTTATGGAAAAGCTGGAGCTGCGGTAATTCATAGTAAGGCAACCTGGGGGCAGCAGGAACAAGCAGGCGACAAACGTTTCATCACCGTATCAAGTTGATCATGTGAACTTTTTTTTAATCAAAAGCTGGCTCATTGCTCATTCATATGAGCCAAATGTTCCACTACGTTCACATGCTCACCGCTGGCTTTTTGTTTTGGTAGTTTGATGCTGTAAAGGAAGCATTCTGTGGGTTTATTGGAGCATTGAGAGACTATTGAGATGAAGGACCATGAATACACTGAATATACACCCGTGGAGCTCAGGTTTCACAGTCAGTAATTTAATCCATTTTTCAAACGAAGGAAAAGGTTTTCAAGATTTAAATGAAGGTTTTGATAAGATATTAATTAATCTAAGTAACTCGATCGAAAATAGAACCCAGCTAACGTTGGTTGTGTTCCTTTATGGCCTTTGAATAACACAATCTACGAGGCAGAAACGGCAGACCGCTCTGAACAAAAAAGCGTACATAAGCACATCGTAGAACCTTGCATAATTAGGTTACTCAACTTGCTGGTACAGCCATTGGCTACGGCACGTTAAAAAAACCTGACAACACTGTACAGCTCTGCAAAGTACAAACCAAAAGTCGTACGCCACAGTAATTACTGCAGACCTCTTAAAGCCGTGCTTTAGGGTAAACTGCCGAGTGCATACGTGAGCCAGACAGCTTATGTACCAGCAGGCTGTCCTGCGGACTGGCTTCAATTAAAACACAATTACTGTCAAAGCTAATCAACACTCCTCATGGGGGATCTCGGCAGGAATAATTAAGCTAACATTTATCTGTGCTGTCCATGCACTGTTGGGCTGAACGTATGCAATTAAAATCCCACACATGGTATTATCTCATTTTCTGGTTTACCATATTGATTCAGAGGAATATTTGGAAAATCACAGTCTATCACGGAACATGGTATTTATAGCCCGCAGTGATGAGACACATATTTCACGTTTGGAGAGTCTGTTCCAGGCTGTCAGACTCTGGCCCCGGTGTAAACAGCTCTGCTGAACACATACCTGGTGTCTGTCATTCACGGTTCATTCAGATCCGAACCACAGGCCGAAATTTACTTGTCAAATATGTCAAACTCAGCGTAGACGGCTATATTTAATCCGCCCTCCTCCAACTCAATATTGCAGTGGCTTTGGCTTTAAAGAATGAAAAAGGCAACGTGTGCGTGCTATTGCTCCCCGTGATACCTGCGCTCAAATGCATCTCAACATACTGCTGTGATTTTTTTCCCACGAGACGTGATGGTGGGGGAAGCCAGAGCTGCCTTATCTCGTATATCAATTATCTTTTGTGGAACTTCAGGCGGACAGGCAGCCGCTTCTTTAAATGAGCCTTCAAATAGCCCGGGGGCCAGCGGTGACAGTGCGCCTCTGTGCGTCGCCGCTTCCCACAGCCCGAGGCAAAGAGGGCACCGTGTGATTTAAAGGCCGGAATGGCCTTCTTCTGCGCCCTTGATTGCCAGAGCCCTGCGTGCTTTCATGTGGTCATGCGTTCTGCCAGGGAAGGGTCACTGTTATCGATTAAATAATCGGAGCCAGTCAGAGGCAGAAACAGGGAGCATTCATGTTCCGAACTGGAGGCCCGACTCTTCGGAAATGGCCTAATCCATCTTCCTGGCGAAATGAGAGGATATACAATTATCTGCCGTGCAGCGGAGCCGTGCCCAACGCTCACTGCAGCCTTTCTGGAATGTGGGGTTAAAAAAAAAAAAGTTACGGCTTTTGATAAAAGTTGACAAATCCAAGATCACAGTGCCAAGGACCTTAAAAGTACTCGGCCTTCCTGGAACAATCATTGATTTGATTAGGGAGGAAGTTGGATTCTGTTCCACGGGCTCACAGCTATTATAGGCACAGCTAATCTACACTGTGGTTACGTTGTACAAATGGCTTTCACTCATTAACTAATGTACATACACATATGACGGAGATTATCTAACCAGAATCTTTACTAATGTACCCATAATTAACTTAATACAAGTATCATCAATGTGATTAAGTTCTTTGTGTGTGTTTAGCGTCATTGAGATAAAAAATGTTAGGAAATCATCAATTAATTATGTTTGATGAATCTTGAGTATGTATCAATTATTCTAATATTGAATAAAACACCTACTTGTCTAGTTTCACAATACATTTCTGCATTTCTATGATTTTAAACCAGTTGGACCTCTTAGGTTTCTCTGCTTTTTCAAGATTTTGTCCACCATATTCCTCTATACTTACTATTTGACGCAGTTTGCGTTGTAATGTTTACTGTCTATAAAAACAAGTGTCCTGATCAAAAGCACTCAAAGCTTTAAGTGAATTCAACATTTTGATGAAGTCAGCGTAAAACATGCTCTTTTCCTGAATCAAGTTGTTTGTAATGAGCTTACATCTATATAAGTCATCACTGAGTGGAGGATGTAGACCTTCTGACTGAGCTGTGTAGTTTGAGGCATCGTTGTGAGAATGTTTTGACTGTACGTGCATTGCTGTGATAAAAAGCTGGCCGAACATTGTCAAAGTTTTCTTTTGACATGAAGTCTCTCCAATAAAAGTGTTCTAATGGGAAGTGATCAGCGTTCATGGGCTCAAAACTTAAACAAAGTTATTTCTTGTATCTATCCCAAAGCTCACGCTTTATTGTGAACATATGCGCAAAATACATTTACTTCTTTGATTTGGAAACAGTTGAGAGGACATTCGCAAATGCTGATACTGTCCAGATTTGAACGCATTTTTTCCAAATGATAGATAATATTTTTACTTCAGGAACAGAATTTGTTTGACCAGTAAAATAAGCGAACCAAAATCCTGTTCCAATACTTACATGCGTAATGATTTCCAGATAACCCCTCGTCAATGTCATCCTGAATAAATACTGTATTAAAAATAAGAACATGAAGTGATTTCAAAATCAAAACAAATCCCTGCAAATGGTTTTTTATGGTGTGTCCGAATGCTTCACTTTCGGGAATTGCACCTACCTCCTCTTTTCCCGTCGTTCTACCGGTTAGCCACCTGCTGTGTGAGCCGGCGTCATCAAGCCGCCGGCTCACGGACGCTCTGCTGATCTGCTAAACAAGGGAGGGACAGTCTCTGGGATCATTTGTTTATCGTGGAGTGTGGGTGTAGTCCATGTTCCATGTGAGCCACATCAAAGTCAGCAACGCGGCCTTCCACTGAGCTCCACCGCACCGACAAAGCATGATTTACAGACGTGTTGCCGGCTCACAACTGTGGGGAACCCCATATTCTGCACAGAGTGTGAATACACATTTCTGATCATCAGCCTTGAATCAAAGGCAGACTGAGGGTGGGCCGACTGATGTTTTGGGGCTGATGCTGATGCCGCAGGTGGTCAACCAGGAGGGGGAAACCAGTTCTGGACTCTCTGATCCATTAATAGGAACCAGTCTCACTGTGCAACAGGCTTGACACTGTCTTCGGTTACAATCAAAGAATCAATCGACTATCGCTTAATCCTCAGTCCTGTGGCTGGACACATAAGTGTGCAGTGCAAGTTAAATGAACTAAAACACTTCAAGAGGAAAAAGGTCGGCTAAACCGATTGACGCTAATGGAAGATCACTTTTCCCCAGCTCAACATCTGGAGAGTAAGAGAGTCATCACAACAGGCAATGCAAGAGAGCCAAGCTCTGCCAGAGGACCGGATCACTTTTCAAATGTCAAATGTTTAGTTAATCAAGAAAAGTTTCTCACGGCAGGCCAGAAATTTGTGTATTTTTGTGTTTTAAAGCATTACATGAAAATATGACATTGTGAGTTCCAATTTTCTGCAGCGTTTATTTATTTTACATTTTATTTGTGTCCACTTGGGGGCATCACAAGACGCTGTGAACACAAAGCTGACCCATTATCACCTTTCAACGTTGCTGTATAAAGATTAACTTGTTAGTTAAATAGATAGTTGCAGTAATGGCCAACTGTCATTTGGTGCTGGGAAGGTAGCATTCAGTGAGTAACAGAGCTGCTTAGCTACATAGAAAACATGATTTGCTGCACCTGGAGATGCTGGAGGATGGGGCAGGCTGCAGCGTGTCATCCGCTCTGCAGAGAGGGTGATCGGCTGCAATCTGCCTCCCTGCAGGACTTGTTCGCTTCCAGGACCCTGAAGCCAGCTACAAAGATGGTAGCCGACCCCTCCCACCCCGGACAAAAACTGTTTGTGCCCCTTCCATCTGGCAGGAGGCTGAGGTCCATCAGGACCAAGACGTCCCGCCACACAAACAGTTTCTTCCCGTCGGCAGTCGGGCTCATCAACAGAGCCCGGTCCCCCACTGACTGACTCTGACATCCCACCGGTCACTTTCTCTCTCACTGCACACGTCACTTTCACTTGTCACTTTCTGTTCGCTGGTGCACTTTATTTTTAATTTTTTAAATATTTTTAACGTTTATTCATTTATTTTTGACCTAACCCATAGCCTTATATTATTAACCCATAGCATTATATTTTATTTGTCGTGCTGTCTGCTGTTATGCACCAACCGCCATGTAAAATTCCTTGTATGTCTGACATATTATAGCAATAAATGTTTCCTGATTCCTGAGGATGCTGAGAATGAATCAGAACATTAGATTGTAAAACCATAGCAATGAGCCAAAAGTTGATAAAATGCTTCTTTGGAGCTCAGAGGAAGTATAGGATGATTATTATGCTTATTCTCTGTGTTTGTCACTATGAAAAACACCCATTACAGTTCAACCATTGTTAACATGAAGACATTGCAACATATAAAAGTAGGAAAAGACAGGGACTGCGGCTCCAGGAGGATGACCACCTGCGTCCCACCAACGTCTCTCTGGGTATTAACATCAGCATTATTTAGCTGGAGAGGACTATTTCCAGTTATGATTCACATGCAAGGGATGCTGAGGTGATCAAGTCTGACTTCAAGGGAGTCCACCTGCAACGATACAATTTTAATCATCCCTGAAAACAGAGGAGACTGCAAAAAAAAAAGATCAAAATTGTATTAGTGGAGGCCAGGGTGATGATAGCACGTCAGGTTTTAACCCAATCTCAGTTCACTATTCCAACAAGAGTAAAATCTGTTTATGCCTGTGTGCTCAGGTCTGTATGTCAGAGAAGTCAAGCTGCAACCAAACTGAGGCTGATTCGTCTCTTTCTTTTCAAAGATCCCATTTTTTTTAACGGAATTTATGACACCATCAAAGCTCTTTGTCAACTTGTGTTCTTGAAATGAGTGGCCGAGCACCAGGGACGTGCTCACAAACCCCGTCCTTAAAAACCGCCTGCACACAGTCACCACATGCCGAACCATTATCCCGGGCACAAGAAGCTTTGCTGTCCAAAACATTCACATCACCTTCCGTCCTCTGGGAGACTTTAATCATCTGTTACTCAGATTCCTGTCGCATCTTATCATCATGGTTCCTCTGGACATCTCTACACTTATCAGCACCGGAGTATCAACATGCTGCTCATGCTGCCACGCAAAGATGTTATTTGAGTCTCCTCTTTTCTTCTTGCATGGTTTAAAATGATGAATGTGTTTGAAATGCCATAACCGGACCTATCCCTCTTTGTTTTTGGTCTCCTGGTTCTGGCAACATTCAGCCTCTCTCCTCGGCATGGAAGGGGAACAACATCAACTTGGACGTCATGTGTTGTTTATGGAACACATTTTTTTTCCCTATGAGGGATTGTTTTGGTTGTAAACATACTCTTTTGTTCATCGAAAAAATATTTAATATTTACTTAATCAATTCAGCTGTCTATCCCTTTTCTGACATATAACAGTACATCCAAAAGTAACTTTTCCTGAGAAAATGGAAAACATTTTTAAAAATTGCTTTTTTTACGAAAAGCAGCTGTCGGATTGAATTCTTTCAAGGTAAATGTGCACTCGGGTGACAAAGGTGGCTAAAAAAAGTATCGCCTCCAAGCATCTACAGTTACATCAAACACGTTCAATACTTCCTATAGTATATATATTTGCACCACATTTTTCTATTTTTAAGGAATATAATGCACCGTATGATGCACTGAGAAGCTGACGTGATGCATAGTTTGCATAGCCAAAATAATTAATCGTTTTAAGTTGTCATTTAAAAAATCTATTAACGTCATAGAGAGGGATTACCAGCAGCGTATCACGAGGGATGCCCCTCCCACGAGGAAAACAATGGCCAACCTTTTTTGTTCTAATTTTGTTCCAATTTAGAGAAAAAGTAAATTCTAACTTGTGATCACGGACAACAACAATCCCTCTTTATAGCAGCCTCCCCATGACTCCCCCCCGCCACCTTTCCCCAACACCCTGGTACCCTGGTACCCCAACAATGCAATAAGTAGTGCCGCGCAGGTTCGTGTCAGCTATGAATGGGCGGAGGAAGGAATGATTAGAATCCTATAAAAAGAGAAAGCATCCGAGATCATAAAACACCCGACTGCGGGAATTAAGGGGTTCACTCTCAGCCGGACAGACAAACCTCTGGTCAAGTTTCTCTCTGACATTGAGAGCATCCGCATTTTTTTTTTTTTTTTAGCAAATTCTCTTCTCCGTTGTTTCGCTTCCACGCTGGGCTCTGTGTGTTTTTTCTTCTTCTTCTTCTGTGTCGATGGTACATCCGAATTTCTTGTTGAAGGATGCTCGTCTTAACTTGGGATAGATGCTGCGCTTTGATGGTTCTCGTCGCCACACTGAGGACGGGAACGACCCTGCTGTCGGAGGCGCACCCGAAGGCAAATTTAATCAAGCCAGCCCTGTCGGGAGGGACACCGACACCGGCCACCAACCTCTCCGACGCCCCCCAACACCTCGGGATCACCAAGAAACATTACACGCTTGCGCAGGTAATTTTGATCAATTAAATGATATATGTGGTGTGCACGCGAGCTGTATTTACAAAATGCCTGTCGTTTGGTTGAAAAAATATAAGATGACTTTTTAATGGTAATGATAAATCATCGAATAAATAAAGTAGTTTCTGGCCCCTCTAACAAGCAAACCAACGAAAAGCTCTATTTTCTTCATTTAACGAACATCACACGTTTGCCGGTGATCCAGATAAACGTGCGTAATTGTGCGCGGCGTCCCCACAACTGTTCCGACCCGCAGCATCTTGAGGTGTGAGGGTTAAATGGCCCAATGCCTCAGAATGTCTCTCTCACGTGGGAATCGTTATTGGAAATTGCAGGGATTGGACCCCTCATAAACCCTAATTGCCTTGCAGACCTGACGCCACAGTCGGGTGCAGCACACTTCGACATTAATGCCAGCAGAAATGTGAGAAAAAGTTAACACTTTGGGTAATTTTCTGTCTGGGTTTAGTGTCATTAAATTGGTCCAGACGCTCGCTGGGATTATGGGATTCTTACTGGTGGGCCTCTGAGGGATACTCTTACCAACCACTTAATACCCACTCAAAGAGTTATCAATTCCTGCTGTTTCGACGTTGGGCCTTATCACCAGAGTCTGAGAGCAAACGTTTGGCAGGTTACATTGTGGCGGAACGGAAAAAAGTTGTGAACATTACGAGTTTTTATCAAGTATCAAATTAGAGCTGTAGATTTCCATTGCTTGGCCTGGAAAGAACCATTTAACTTCTCATCAGTTTTTTATCCAAAGAGGAAAACAGATACTGGTGGAAAAGAATCACGACTCATCAGTCAAACAAAAAAAAGGGAGGCCTTCATTTCCAATTATCCATAAGTCTGATTTAATTGGACATTAGTGTGATTGTGTTGAGAGATCACCTCTTTGAGCAGCAGATGGCACTGCAACATCTTCATCAGCTCACCAAAACAGCTGATCCTTCTTGCCATTGTTTTCTCGCCTTAGTGCCCTTAACTCTTGTTTGCATTTGTCCTGTTTAAGTGTCTGCAATATTACTTTCAGCAGTGAACGTGTTGGATATCTGTGAAGTGTGCAGTGTTGAGAGCAGCGCGTTGACATCCAGCTCAGGCAGCATAAAATTATTAAAAAAGCCACTTTCTCCAACCTCAAGCAGCACTGCCAGACCTCATTTTAAACGCCTGCTTTCATCTGAGCCGTTGCAATAATCGGGAGCGGTTTGGAAGAGTGGGCTGAGGGGAAACAATATGTGTGTGCAGAGACCACCATAATGTTTAAAAAATGAACATTACATGGTGCCGTATGTCCAAATGAAGATATGCAATATTTATTGGAGAATTGAGTGTGTGTGTGTGTTCTGGCTACCAGGAGGTTTTCCAGAGCTGTAGATTAACAGCCTCAGCTCGGCACTTGGCTAAATATGCTGCTTGACGCTGGCAAGCAAACGGCAATGACCGTCTTGCGACAGAGTGGCCATTTATGAGCAGAATAAATCACAGATAACAAGTCGTCTCTCTTCACAAGGCTGTAATGGAAACGTGTGGCGTCTATTTAGTCTAGGAGCGATCACAGGGAGAATGAAACTGCAATTACTCTACTTTAGAATTAAAAAAAATTATGATAAATGCCTTGAAACAGGTTGCATAGCGCAAAACCACACATTACTGAGCCATTTTCTGTCTGAAGTGGTTCACAGCAGGCACCCCAACATATTTTCATCTTCGTCTGCAATTATGAAGTGAATTACTGCTGATTAAAGCTTGGGTGTAAGTTTGGAAAATGGGCACGGCCATCAACTCAAATGCTTCCGTGTCATCTGCATTACACGAAACCCGCAGAGCCGATATCCTGTCAGTAAATCGTCGGCGTCATGCTGTTGAGTTTGTTACAATTGTGGAGGAACAGTCGACAGATTTTCAAACCCCTACAGGTTTTGCATTGGGTTCAGGATGTAAGTTTGATTGTTTTATCCCTTTATATCCCCGACCTTTGATAAGACTCAAGTCAGCTTGACCTCTTGAAGATTAGAAGTAGGTGAAATCTCCCAGAAAAACCTCCCTCAGTGGTTTACTTTCAAATGTAGCAAATTATGGAGGCCGGTCTCCCTTGGGAGAAAAGCCGACTGCTGCGGGAAACATGGGTGTAATTTGGTGATTTACCCATCAGATTATGAACGCTGCTCTAAGTCTTAGTTTACTTGACAGTTTAATGTGCTTTAGTACACTGTAGCTGCTGACATCGTCTGGCGATAAAGCTTAAATAAGCCACACACAAACCGGGCTCGGGTTCCGGCATCCCTTTGCCGTTCAGTCAGGGAGCAAACTGCCGAGTTTTTTTTTTTTTCCTGTTGTCTGACCCTTTTCACATCAGTAAATCAGAGAAAACCCAAAACGTGCGCCTCTTAGACCGTGACGGCCGGCGCTCTCGGGTGGCAGTGTTGTGTCCTTGGAAGAGAACCAACAGAAACGGGTAGCGCTCACCGCCGTAACCTCTGGACCCACAAGGGAACCCGGCAGCGTGGCGGTACGTGTCTGTGAAACATCAGCGGCCTGTCAGTCAGCCATAGCTGGTTGCTTTATTTAATTCAACACAGAGATAACCTTAACCAGCGATCCCTCAGGGCTCCGCCTATAAAACTAGAGCCACGTCCTTTCTCTTTCTTTGTGTAACCTATAGGTGAATGTTTAGTGATCCTAATGAGCTGAGAAAAGAGGTGTGAGTGCTTGTTAGCGGCCGCTGCAGGTTTTTTTTGCCTCGGCCTCTTGTCCTGTGGCCTTTCCACTCGGTGGGTCCCTTGGGTGCTGTGAGGGCCCTCCGCTGGAACCATTAGGGGCCTAGTGCGGCAACCCCCTTTACTGAATTGAACCTGTCAATGAGAATGGAGACCTGCGCACCTTCTCATTTCACAGGATTACACATTTTATAGCAGCACACCTTCTAGATTACCATCAAGAGCTTTTCCGCTGGCCTTTGATGGTCTTTGAAGAGAAAAGTCATGTACTCCGTCCGTAAGCCTTTCCTCATGTCCAATGAATGTATACTTAACTTGAGGAAGGTCTACTTTTTGGAGGCTTTGGATTCTAGCACTCGAAGGGACATGCCCATAAACACATGTGTTTCGAGTGATGAAAGACGCCAAGCTGTGTTTGAAGGCATGGTTCGTACGAGTCACTTGTGTGCAGCCATCCCCATGTTATCTGATACCGACTGTCTGTGCTCTCAGGGCACATGCACGTTGTTTGTTCAGTGACATCGTTCCTTCGGCACCGTTAACCGGTTTTAGGTTATGCGCTTGATTTCTGAAGGTCAAGTACGACATGCGGCTCAAAAAGTGTGGACGTGTGGCCGGGAGAGTGAAGAAATCCCTTCGCCAGGGTTCATGGTATTTTTTAATAACGATGGAAGCAGAGGCAGTGCTTAACACGGCCTCTGGCGGTCACGCAGGATTCATAGAAGCGTGGTCACATACGTAACGTTCGGTTGTCCAGAAAAGGCGGCGGATTGTAGTTTGTCCTTTTGGCACTTTTGCGGTGGAGCAAGTGAAACCTGGAGTTTATAATTTACTTTTGTAATTAAGTTAATATTTGCATAAAAAGACAGCTTTCACTTGCTCCATGGTTATAAAAGCCACACTTATATGTTTTGTATTTATATAACAATACCAAAACCTAATTCAATCGTTTAAATGACAACTTTGTTTGGCTTGGTTTAAACACGAAAAATGACTGAAAACCGGCTTTGAAAAGTGAAACATAGGGTTCAATCCCCTTAAACCCCAAACCTTCTCTAAAGTCTCTAAATATGAAACCCTCTAACTCCAACTAAACAGTGGAGACGATATTTTGTGCTTTTTGATGCATTACAGTGCACTTCCGTTGAATTCTATCAGCACTTTGGAATGACTACCAAGGTAAATAAGGGACCCAAACACCAAGGGGGCAGTTTCAAAGCCCTGTATATCCGGCAGTAAATCCCTTGTAGATTGATGCTCCTGCACTTTTAAGGATTCTTCTTCAAAGCCACAATGCTTAACCAGCACGAGAGCAGCACGAGACAGGCCCCGGGGGGCTTCCCTCATGGCTCTCCGTCTGTCTCTTCCTTTATCATCTCACCAGCATACCAGGAGAGGCTGCGGAGTCTCCAACCCGCTTCCTCCGCGGAAACCGAGGCCGGGCTTTTATGTGTGATGGCTGTCGAGGTGGGAAAAATAAGGGAGCAACAGAAAAAAAAAAAAAAAAGATGTGAGATAAATGAGATGCATCCAAATGAAACCCCGTCCCTCAGAAGTCGCGTATGAGGCAATTTAAAACACGACAAGATAAGGCCAGATTATCAGCCGTGATTTTAGGGGTCAGGCTTGTATCGTTGGGTTTCAAAGGGCTGTCTTTCGATAGAAGAGGTGAGCCCTGTTCTTCTTCTTCCACCCCTCCAACGTGCACTGTGCACTGTAATCGATCCAAGCCCGTGGCCAGAAAATCAGATAGTATGAAGTACTACGGCACATGGCGATGCACTACATGTTTCTCTAAATGAGCATAAAACAGGCTTCATGAGGCTGGAAGTTCATTCTTGACTTTCTAAAATAGTTCGCTATTCTAATCCTGATGTTCTTTCTTTGGTCAAAGTGGAGTTTAACATTCACTCTCTTGGTGAGAGTTAAATCAGCGGATAAAAAGCCCTTCAATGTCTTTACCGTGGAAACAGAGCTTGAGCTGGAGATGATTAGTTGTCCTTTGAACTATATTTTTTGAGGAGGAGCAGTGACTTCTTGGACTCTGTAACTCTCTCTAGAATCACACATGTAGACTTTTGCATTTGTTCAACTGTGCATTAAAAAGAGGAGAGAAATGACATCACAGGTGTTCATGGGCATATTTTGAGGAGAAAGCGTGGTTAGCTGTTGCCCGCTGCTTCCACCATTTCTGTTATTGTTATCTTTGTTATATCAGATTTTAAGGGCAGCTCCTGGCATTTATATCCCATTGATGACGTTCATTAAGTTTTGTTCTATCTCTGTTATAAGAATTCCTCTAATGCCAAGACAACCCGAATAACATAACCAGCCTTATATTCTCCAATTTCTTTTGTTCATCCACATCGAGGGGACCGAAAAGTTCTCCCTACAACAAGTAAACCGGGTCCCTTTGAAGTAAAGCTGTTGAGTATTCTGAGAACAGCTATGAACTGAACTAATAATTAGGAAATATTTGGAATCCATCAAACATCAGGGCTTTGTTACTTTAATCAACACATTAGGCCTCTGCATTGTGGGAATCTGTCATAGTGATGGATGAGGATTCAATTTAACATTCCTGCTCATTTCTCTACGTCTGTATCATTGCCTCCATGTGTTTCCAGGTTTAGAAAGTCCACATGGCATCCGTCCAACACGTCTCACATTGTTCACTTCCTAAAACAAGAGCCCATCGTCAGGGAACAACTCCCCATGTGCTGAAATACTCAACCTTGAGTTCATTTTAGCACGTGAAGTACGTTCATGTCGTGAGCACGGCAGCCACTTCCTGCTTACATACCAAATGGAGTTTGCTTTTTACTATAGCGGAAAGGATTCTAACCCGTGTCTTGTTTATTCTCATGTTTATTGTCCCATGCTTGTCTGTGGTAAGCCACGCAAAATCACATCTGTCTGTGCAATGGCGGCTCGATGTGGTTGTGGTGCCGGTGGAAGTTGTTCCAACCAAACACGTTGTTTTAATGTGTCCATCCATGGTATCAAACATGTGATGAGAATAGTGTAAAATGATAGAAACATTTGAGAGAGAGACGGTGACCAAACCTTTATTCCTTGCGGCTCTTCAAAATGTGCAGCTCACTTTATGAATTCACTGCAAATGTTTATCAGAATGTCTTTGTACTGGGGAGTTCATTTTATTGTGTACCAGTAAATAAATACCAGTAAATCTTCTCATTGGTGCATTCAATTGCTGTGGAAAAAGCGAATGCGCTTTTAATTGTGCTTCTCTCTGCCATGGACAGTCGATGTTGTGTTTGCTAAAGTGGTCGTTTTAATGCACTTACGGAAAAGACTTTTAGGTGTGCTTTGTCGAACAACAGAATATGACTCAACCGTTTCAGCGTAAACACAAACATACTAAAGCAAAAACAATTTCAAATTGACTATGAAGAAGTGTGATTAGCCACAGTCATTGCCTCACAACTATGTTTGTAGACTCATTAAGACTCTAAACACTTTTGGAGAAGACAGACACTGAAGTGGTCTTTCTTTTGTTTGTGATAACTGCAACAAATGACTGCTGATCCCTACAATATGTTGTCCTCTAAAACTGCAGTGAGTTCACACAAAGAGAACAACTGACATATTGTCCCACTTACCCTGAGTAGTATCATGCCATGCAGGGAGTTCGAGGTTAATCTGCTATGGTTTCACATCTCTGTTTGCTGCTTAGACTTCTGCCACCACCTCTGCACTGTGATGGGGAATTGCATTTGGGTTTGATACGCAAAACATAAAAAATAATGACGCACAGTCTCTAACCAGAACGCGTGCCGCTCTCAAACTGTTAATGATGGTCAGGCTTCTATCAAGATAACACAATGCTGTTAAAATAGAAGTGCAATTTTCCAACACGATGAAATTACATTTAAGTTGTTCTTCACGTGGTCTTATTTTGGGTCTAACTATGTTTTCTTTTCTGAGATGAAGTTTCTCCAAATACCTCTAACCTGACCATTACATGGGTTTTATTTGGCTTGTTAACTGCTACAGTTAAATGTTGTGACCTGAGGTGCCTGGTGTAACTGTGCTGCACTGTTTATAGAATGGAATAAGAAGGAATGCCGTTATTTTCTGATGTCTGCACAAGTTGAGGTCTGCAGGGTTCTGACCAAATAAAATCCACTACGTTCCTTCTCTTTAACAATGTTTTCCCGGGTAACACGGCACTCTGGTTATCTGGGATAAAAGATTGCAGATGTCCTCGCCTGGGACAGCGTAGCACTGTGTGCCCCATCTGATTAATGGTGATTGGGATGGTTTGCCAGACCAAGAAGATCCACTGCGCAGTAAAAAGGGACTATTCCATGACATTAGATAGTGAACAGTTTGACAGGATCTTGAAAAATGCAAATAAGGGGATTTGTTACTTATGTCACAGCCACATGTGTGTGTGTGTCCTTTTGAATTAGACCTGCTCATGCTCAGCACTAACAAACATTGATTCAATGATAATATGCACCTTTGACATAACATGAGCAGATGGACCGAGCAACTGCAAGCATTTTGGCACCAACATTGCACTGAATAATAATCAGAATCAGAGGCCATTTATTGCCACACATGTTACACATAGAGGAGTTTCTCTTGTCTGCAGTGTTTGATTCTAACTGACAACCTGGCACCTACTGCATGTCGTCAAGTGTCACACTCAATTGAGTCGGTTTTCCCTGAAATTTTGCACTTTACCTACACCTTTTTTTTTAAAGTCAAATGATAAAAGTGTGCTTTTACATTGCCCAGTCTTCTGCAAACAAAGTAAACGAATTTAGTAAATGCATCTTCTTTTCCCCAGCAGGTGTACCCATGCAGCAATGACAAGGAGTGCAGCGTGGGAAGCTACTGCCACAGCCCTCAACAGGCTCCCTCACGTTGCCTCAGTTGCCGCAGGAGGAAGAAGCGCTGCCATCGAGATGCCATGTGCTGTCCCGGGAACCGATGCAGTAACTGTACGTGTCTGAAAAAGTTTTCAGTGCATGCCTGTGTCAGTAATATTGGGACTGCGGGACACCGTTCAGAAATTATATCTCTTGTCAATTGCAGGTATTGTGGGGGAAAATAATCCTTGAATAGTATTAAGCCCACAGTGAAGAAGCCAGTTCATTTAAATAATATTCAACACATGCTTTCTGATAGAATCCTATTTCTCCACAGTTTTCAATTATTGCAAAAAGGTTTAGAAACCAGCAGTTTTCTACTATGAATCGAAATTCAGAAATAATTAAGAAAAACTGCTCCCACATCAGTCTGATCTTCAGCCTTGTTGGCCATCAGCCTTAACAATCTCTTAGGTTGACTTGTTTCTTGACAAATTTAAGTCTATTAAGCTATAGTTTTCCGTCATGTTTAATCTCTTTTTTTTATAATCCTGTCCACAGACACGTGTGTCCCCATCTCTGAGAGTGTGCTCTCACCTCACATCCCAGCTTTAGACGAGCACAACAAGCTCTCCAACAAAGACCACGGCTGGAGGAAGAGCGGGAAGGGACATGCTAAGCATTCTCTCAAAGGTGAGAAGATGTTTAAAACATCGTCCGCTGGGAAAACCTGCTCTCAGTAAACACTGTCAATGTTGTTTTGCCCCTCAGCTTCCCTGCTGACGATGGCAAAATCTCTCTGTTGTTCGCTGTCTGCCTGTCCTACAGAGCTCAATGGGCGACGCCAGTCCACAAACTACGTTGATAATTACGCCTCTGCTCGTGTGTCGGTGTCTGTGAACCATGTCATTGGAAGCACACACACTCGTGCGATGCACAAGTGAAAAGCGCAGAATGCGGGTTTGGCGTGATTGTAGCTAATAACTTTCTGAGCCCCCTGCTTAGTGTTCATGTCACCTGATTTAAGTCAACGTAAGGGCCCATTCATGAAGCAATTTGTTTAACGAGACACTTAAATTACTCAACTCTGAATGCACCCTAAAGACAGCAGGCTGCTCTTATAATGAAAAGAGCAGCACTACCTAAAGTTGCAATAAATAAGACCATTTCATTTTATTTCTGCTTGAGTCACCCCCCCGCTAAACCATTCTATTATAATGGCTTCATGTAAGTTGCAGCTTTAGACAAAATCCACCAAGAATCCGGGGTGTTAAAGCTAAAGTTAAACAAACAAGCAGTCAGGCCGATGTTTGGAACTTCAAAAATACTTTCAGCAAAATGTGGTCTTGTCAGCAATACGGAAAGGAAAGGAAGCGTTTGGCAGGAGGTGAAGCACATTTAAAAACTGCATGACTAAATTATACTAATTATGCATTCTTAAGAGGATTTCTAACATCGGTCTCAGACCAGATGGGACGATATGGTTAATATACAGCATAAGCAGATTGTTTTCTTGATTTATGATGAAAGCTTCACGCTTTTCTTTGGTCTCTGACATGGCCACATGTAACACAAACTGAATTGAAACACGAAGAAAGGGATGCATAAACTTATCCGCATGGAAAACCTAACAGCTTAATGAACAATAATCATACATTTCCTGTGCTTTTTTTCTTAACCGAAGCACTATACAGCAAAACCGCATGATGCAAGATGATCTATACTTTCATGCAGGTCTGTTTCGTCTACGATGAAGCACTTGGTTCTGTGTTTTCTTCTGAGCAGACGATACGTCGACCACCGCACACTGTTTGCAGATTATCTCATTCAGTGGTTCCCCAACTGATCGGCCCTGTTTCTCCCCCCCCCCCTCTGTTAGGGCACGAGGGCGACCCTTGCCTCCGCTCATCCGATTGCTCCGAGGGCTACTGCTGCGCCCGCCACTTCTGGACCAAAATCTGCAAGCCGGTGCTGAGACAGGGCGAGGTGTGCACCAAGCAGAGGAAGAAAGGCTCGCACGGCCTGGAAATCTTCCAGCGCTGCGACTGTGCCAAGGGCCTCTCCTGCAAGGTGTGGAAAGACGCCACCTCCTCGTCCAAGTCCAGGCTCCACATGTGCCAGAAGATCTGAAGCAGCCGGGGGGGGGGGGAGCCGCTCTCGGCGTAGGGGGCCTCTGTCTCCATCTGACGCGGAGGTTTTAAGGGACGGGTTGTGGCTCCGTTGGAAGGGGAGTAAAAGACAGAGACTGACGAGAGAAAGAACAGACTGTGTGAGTTCAAGCTCGCTATTCGGAGTGCGAGTGGGATGGTTTGTAATGCGTTTGCTGTGAGGGGTCAATCCCTGCACCCACACACAAACATGCTCCCTCACGCACACACATGCACGCACGCGTCATGGGTTTGTTAACGAGCTCACAGATCTTTTTAGCCACTCTTGTGACATTCAGGGAGCCACTTGTTAGCCAGTATATGCTGTGATAGGTGTAACAGACGTAGCACTCTTTTATCATAAACTCAACTTATACTATTTATAGACGAGCCATATTTTTACTGCATGGCACATTCTTTACATAACCCCAAAGTCAAAGATCCGAGGTGGGTTTTTCATTACTTGATCTGATCTGCCGTATTCTTAGTTTTCAATATCTCCATCTGCTTAAATTGTTGGTTTTAAGTATTGACAAATTCAGCAATGCAAGACATTTGCAAGCTGTAACAACGGCCAATCGTACGAGGAACGTATTCCATCCAACGTTCACTCCGGAGCTCGACTTGTGTAACGGCATCCTGAGACTTCAGTGCACGCACAATACTCTTAAAACCAAAGAACGAAAGAATATTCCCATCAGAGTGATGAGTTTCATCTGGGACATTAGCTCGCCGGCATTTTTCTCCCACGAGAAGAGAGATAAAGTATTGTGTCCGCTGTGGAAACCTTGTTTGATCTGATCTGATACAGCTGCAATCTATTGTGAAACAGCCGGGTGGGTTGAGGCAGTTTGCACTGAGGTGGTGCTCCGCTTCAGACTCTGCGGTTGCGATACCAGAGCCGAGAATGGTTCTGCTTTTCCCAATCACATGAACAGGACTCAAGGATACCGCGGAGGGGTAATTTCCCTTTGTTTACAAAGCCAGTAGGAATGGAGACGTGAGAAAAACATGTTTCATGAACTGAACGTTTTCAAAGAGAATTTCAGTTTGAATCAACTTCATGTTGATAACAATCAGCCCTGTTTATTTTTTTTTGTTTTTCAAATGCGACTGCATACTTTCTAGTGACGAAACACTTGGCAGTTTTGTGATACTGGAGGTGAACCAATCTCCCTCGGTACAACTTAAACATCCCCTTGTTGCGTACATATCCAATATGATATCACATTTGCCTCTTTTTGCTTTACGGTCTTAGAGCATTAACTACACATAATTTGTAACCATTTAAAATATCAATAAGCTCTAATATTGTAAATAGATTGGAAACAATGAAATGTATTTAAGACTCAATGTATATCGTGTACATATGATAAAGATATGGTTCTTAACATATCTTAACAGCAAAATGATCTAGGTGAGAACAGAAATGACGGATTAAAGGGAAGAGCACAATTGGATGGATTCAGAATATTGTTGTAATGATAAAATCTCTGTGTATTGCCAGAGGGGACAAAATAGATACAGACTGGATGCATCCAACGGATATTTGGAAGAAAAGAGACAAGCACATGAATTGGTTGTGTACATGCTGTCCAGATTTATATCTCACTAAATATTGTCTGTGTTTTGATTTGTTTCGCGTATTTACAATGATGAATGAATAAAAGAATGTATTTTGTATCATTTGTTAATCTTGACTGGTTATTACTTGAGTTGCTTGTTGTGCATTTTGTTAAGTTTTCAAAGTGTAAAACATTGAGGTAAAACAAAATGAAGATGACATATATTTCCACTATAAATTGAAAACAAAACAAGAAAAATGTTCATGAAGAAAATGATGCATGACTAAATCAACAGACAAAGTTCTGGGGAAAATCACAGTTGTGTAGCTCACCTGGAAGAGGTAAACCATGGGAATAAACTGGATTGACTGCACCTCCTGATGGTGGATATACACCCTCAATAATACATTTTAAAAACAATTTTTCAAATGAAAATGAAAAATGAAGTGTTAAAAGTAGCAGTTGCACTGCTTAAACATGATTAAATAATAGAGCTCTTGTAATAGTGAGATTATAGGGCAGTGTGTCAATTGACCATATAATCCAATCTGAATTAATCATCATTTGAAATATGTTTTGGAGAATCACTTATGTAGAAAATCCTGAAACCGTCCACGGTCACTTAAAACACCTATTGTGGCCGCATTTGAGACTTTTTCCTTCTTTCTAATTAGACTTTGTAAGACCCATTTTAAGATGATGCATTATAGATGTGATCCATTGACGATACGCTCTGAAATACTCTTTTTACAATACATCATTTGCAGGATGTGTTTGGTTAGTTCGAGATCCCCTGCTTCATAGAATCAAATATAACATGTAACATTATGGAATAGAAATGATTCAATGGAATCTTTGGATATGATCAGTGTCCTCCATCGCCAATGTGGCAACATGTGCTGAAAGCTCGCTGAGAGGCAAATGTCGAGGCAAAAAAGATTTTCAAACATTATTACGGCTATTCTCAAGAGTGCTCCTCATTTTTTCTTTCTTCTGTAACAAGAGACATTACATATTGCAAGAAACACCAAATGCATCGTTGTGGTGATATTGTTATCCAAAATATGCTTCGTTCTGTTCTAATAAGGTTTGATTCATTGGCCGGGGAGTCGTTCTTTCACGTCAGAGTCAAATTCTGGAGTCAAATTCTTAAATAAATCTTAATCTAAGTAGCAGTACCATTTAGCTACTTTCGAGTCCTTTTTCAGGTTCTTATTAAAGCAGTTTGAACCAGATGTGATTAGGTGGCCGAAGAAGCTGCTGCATTGCTACAATACATCTACTACAGAATTGTTAGTGATTTACAAACATTTTGCAGTAAATTCTCCAAAACATTCCGTCAGTATATGTTTATATGACAGCCATGTGGCCAGAATTCCACAAAAAGCTCAACTCATTGGGACCAGTGAGTACAAATTGTTTAACATAAACATCTGGCGCTACTATGAAACGAAAAGAGCACGTTGATCCAAAAGGATATTATCTGTCTTGTTGCAGATTTGCCAGGTATGATTTGCCTTCTGCCTCTAAGTCCTTTGAAAAATATTTAACTTTTAACCTTTTTAGCTTATTTTTCCGACTGTGTGGAAAAGTTCGGGAGGGACCTCTTATGTAAATGTGTTAACCAGATGTTAAATGTTTATATTTCCTAAAAAGGTGTGACTCCTCGAGGTTTATTTATTTACACCATTATCATCTCCTGTTTGTTCTCACATTATATCACTACAAGCAATATTGTCAAACAGAACATTTGTGCTCGGTGGACACAGTTTTGATGAGCGTTAGGCTTATCGGTTTTGAAGCGGTATAATAAATCATTTCTACAGCAGGTGGTCAGTCCGTTTTTTTTCCCCATGTGTTTTGATTGAAAGCAATGACTCTACCCAACGTTCGTTCGGATACGGTTTCAATCATCAAAACCTCCTCAAACACAGAAAAAAAAGGTACATTCAGGGTCTCCATGGAGAGAAGAGGTAGATACAGAAAGAAAGCCCTTTTTCTCAAGCTCCAGGCCACCCACAGGCTCTGGAGTCTCCAGCAGAAACCTGCTAATGAGAGAGTCACTGTCCCCGGCTTGGCACTTTCCAGCGTGCGTCAGCGTAAAATACCAATGAAGGCATTCACGCTGTCAGGTTTGACTGCCCACGAAGTTGCCAGCTAAATAAATATGCTGAATGATTCAGGCTCTTTGATTTTGTGCCCGTGTAAGCAGGCCATAAATGTAATTTGGGTATTTATGGCTCATATCGTTCACTGTGAAGGAGAGGGAAAGTCTTCTGGAGTAAGCAGCCTTCGTGACTTTATCACGTGGCCGTCTGCATTTGTCAGACTTACACTTATTACAAGCTGACCAAAATGAAGACATCAGCAGTTGTTTAATTTGTATGGCAATAAGATGGCTTTAATTTGAAAACGAATGCTTTTTAAACAACTGGGGATTAGTGGAAGAGAACAGACACTATCATACTGCATCTAAAGCAATGATGGGGTATGTTTGTCCCATTATAAAAATGATATCTGTATCTTATAGTGATACACAGATTGTTTGAAACAATTACTAAATTGTAGTCAACCCTTGAATATTACTTAAATAAAAGTTCCTGACTGTGTCACATTATTATAGTTAATAACAATGCATTAACGTGTGACCGTATGTTTCTTTAGTAGGTGGTTGAGGTGCAGCTTTATTAGTATTAAGCTATAAATAGTTTTTGGCAGTTTAGTCTGTTAATTCCCAAACTAGGGGTCTATTGAATGGAAAAACAAAGTTCTGCTAATTCAATTTGTTATTGTGTAACTTTTCTATCAAATTTGCATGTTGTCAAAATAATAGGGGCATCAATACTTTATTTAAACAAAACCAGAAGTCTCAAGTGGTGACAAAACAAAACTCATTGGGGATCTGAAGTGTTACATTTCCCTTTTATTTTTATTGATAATAAGTCTGAGGATCACATTAAATGTTTTAAAATATGTTCCCTGAAAAGGGAAATATAACTCAAACTTCCCTAGAAGCCATTTTGGATCATGAGCGATTGTCATCATCCAGTCTGCTCACATTGTACAAATCATTACAACTGGCAGAGTTTGGATTGTGTCATTTCATCAGGGGTTACAGTTGTTATTTTCCACAACCTCTCGTTGCTTTAGCAAATGCTCCAAGCAAAGAAACTTTTTATTTTTAAATTATCAGAGGTTATCCAAAAAGATGGAATGTCTCTGCCAACTCACAACCCCTGGACTTCTGCCTGGTCGACCACTGCTCTTTGTCCCGCTCCACTGTTGGTTAAAACAGTTAATCCTTAATGGAAATACCACAGTGTGTAATGGACCTTCCAATAACCGCGCAAAACAAAAAAGTTCTTTTGCATGTCCTTTAGAAAAATCTTCTCACATCGTAACAAATCAGCTCTTATTCTGTGAATATCATGATGCTCCATCCTTTAGAAACACTCACGAACACTCACTTTATTTGAGGTTTTTTAAATCATCCCAAATCCCGCAAATCCCACTCTGCTAAAAAATACTTGGTCACTGAGCCATTCGTTTATCGTAATTCATCACACGGCAGTCGATCTATGAATCCCTTGCAAAAACAGTCCTCTTTAAATTTAAGAAACACAATGAAGAAAAAAATCCTGCATTCAAGAAGGTTCTAGAAGTTTCACTGTTTTTTTCTCAGCATATAGATTTATTCCTGTTGAATAAATCCGTATGCTACATGTTACTGATGTAGGTGAATGCCTTTAGCTGTCCACAAAGAAGTCATCTGCAATCTCCTATTATTGCATTTCTCTAGAAACTAAATGTGCAGAGTGCTGGAGCTTTATTACAAAAGGGGGACAGTGACAGAAACGTTCCTGGGGCACAGCTGCTACACGGTCAACCACGTTCATCCTATTGCCTTTTGTCTCACATGTTTAGTAGTGACATTGTTTGTTGTTGACAGAAGGATGCAAACATTAAGAAAATGTATTCCGTTTGCACAACTTGTCTGCTGTATATTTGAACTGGAGGTACAGGTTTCCACATCACACATGATCGGCTTGTGAATATGACATCTCAAATCATACATTATTTATATGGTTTATACACATATTAAGATGAGCAAAGGGAGACGTTCTTCCATCATCAGATAAATGTGAAAACGGCTTTTGAGTGTCGAAATCTGCCAAAACATAAGTTAACAAAAAAGAAAACAACGTGACAAAGTGACAAAACATGTTTAGTTCAATTCCAAGCAAATAAACTGGCATCTCAAACATTTCCACAAAGTGGTGTCATGTTTTCTCACAAGTTAGTTTCCAACAACTAAAGTTTGTTCCTCTATTGGGAAATGTGTGGATTTCATTTGTGTTTGACAGTTGTCATAAATCTCCAGCATGTTCCCCAACATTTACCAAATGATTTTTGAAGTTTGCAAACACAATTTCACATCCTTTGAGGACGTCTCATGTTGTTCTGGAAACTTTAACAGTAAAGTGGTAATTTGTTCTTTGTTTGTGGCTAAAAAAGACTGTTAAGAAGCATTCAACTTCGACACATGAGTTCTCTTTGGAAGTGTTTTGCATTTCTATCAAACACATTAAACAACATTACAGTGATGTTTTGTCTTCCACCTGTGGGCTTTTCAAAGGAATCGTTGCCTACTGGCCAAACTAGAAAAACCTTTCCATCATTGGCACGTAGAGATGCATCCAAAAAGGAATGCTGGATGATGCGCCAAACCTCAAGCAGTTCTTTTTTCGTCCATGTTGTCAGTATTCATATTTATTGATTTCTGTTTTCATAGTTTTGAGGTCAGGATTTTGTAATGTCTATTTTTTCATTCAACACAGCAGGAAAACATTAGAAAACAAGTGGAACAAAACACATGGCAGATCGCCAAAGAGTTGTGTCTATGCTTTTCTTTTCGATCGACTCTTCATGTGCACATTAGACATTCAAATACTAGATCCAATTACTTCATCCAGGAGTTATGATTCAGACAACATGTGCTCAAACAAATCTTGACCAAGGCCTCACATCTGCACAATAGCCATCCGTGACATCTGGTGGGCGATGTCTGTATATTTATGAATCCAAATATGAGCATAACCTCAACTACATGTACATGTGTACATGTACGTATCGAGACCTTGTCGTAGCTGAAGATTTTCAGCTCTATACTCTGTATGTCCACCAGCATCCTCACCAGTTTTGGAGTTGGCACCATTGCTATTACTAGAACAAACCCATCTGCACCTGCCTGAGCATGATCTTCAACGCTCTCTGGGGGGTCAAGACTCTTTTCTCACTTTATGAATCTGGGAACATCTGTTTTGGCTTTCTCGTGCTTTGGCTCTGCCAGATTAGGGGGGTGTAAAAAGTCATGGGAACCCCAGAGAGAACAAGCTGTTTGTTGGTACACGCATTGATTTTCTTTTCAGGAAACGGCTTGGGGAGTGCAGATAATTCAAAGGGTGGGTAATTACAAGCGTAAGAACACACTGGCAAGTGAGGGATCTGAACAATGGAAGTTAGGAAAGACGACATGAAATAGCACATCGGGTCAATTTTGGCTCAGGTACATTGATGTTCTCTGGTGTTATGACGGTTGTTAGCAAGTAATTACACCTAATGTTCATTCGAAACACATGCTTATGAGTTATGAATTATGTTTCTGTATCTTTTTGCAGTGAAGCACAACAGACCTACTTTTATTCTCACTGCGGCCAGCCTCGCTATTTCTTAAATGAAAACCCCAGAAAGCCTGTCAAATTCAACTTTTTTAGGTCAAATGTTCCTACCAAAGTCTCTTTAAAAAACTGCAGGTCACTGTTCAGACGAGGGGATCATAACAGCCACTGGACGTTATAATCTGAAACCTTGTGGATTTCAATCAATGGTTACTTTGTGGAGCACAAAAAAAACTACAGCTACTCATGTCATAGTGCTGAGTTCAATAACGCCTCCAAATCTCGCTGAAACATACTTTCGCAGATGCTCAGCTGTGTCTAACTCACTGTTCTGTCCTTGGTGGGTCATGTGTAAAAACCGAATCCCCGTAAGAAATAAAAACACATTCACACATTCTGATAGTGTGTGACCAATCTCCACGCTTTCACCAAAACCCATCTTGGTGTGGTTCGGAGATCCTTCTACGCTCGGACAAATTCAGCCTCGGATGGGATGGAACGCTCAGTGCTGGAAACGGATACGGGGTCAACAAACAAGCGCTCTGCTTTTGAGCGCAGCACGTGAATGTGTTTAGCGTGGAATGCAGGACGTGCCATGTGAGATTCACTGCCCCGCTTTGATCGGCGCTCACCCTGATTTACAGGCCCTGGATCGAAGATCTGCGTGCGCTTTTATTGGTGTCGAGGATGGAAGTGTCTCAGTTCAAAGGCATTTGTAAATTTTTTTTGTACATGTGTTTGGACTGTGCTGACTTTGTCAAAACAGCTTAGATAGGTATGCAAATGTGCCTGCGTGGGGCGAGGGGCTGATTTGTAGTCACATTCAGAAATATTTTGTTAATGTTGACCTCCTTAAATCACCCTTTACTGCCTGCGTGTGTTTCGTGTCAATTCTCCTGAAAGAATACGAGAGCAAACACAATGTGAGGTCTAAACGGTGCAGTGTTCGTCCTAGTAAGCAGGGTTTCATTGGGTTGAACATGACAATCGAGGTTGCATTCTTGATGTATGTTAGATAGGCTTATAATGTGTCTTTTTACTAGCTTACCAGTATTGTACATCTGATTAATACAGAAATTAATTTCAGATGGCTCTGGTCTGGTTGCGTGGGATTACCACCTTTTTGGGTACATTAAGTGCGACTAACTGCAAACCAACACATGTTTCAGAGTTAAAAGTTCCGTTGCTCAATAATGGAGTGGTCCGTTCTTCTCTCTCCCTCTCTTAACGTATAGTTATTGAAAGTCAGAAGCACGTAAACTGTAATGAGATGCTCCGTATTTATCTCCATCCCCTGTTGTACTTGCCACCATCACAGCAGGAGATCCATTTGTCAAACGGGAAAACTTGATACCAGGCGTCATTGTGCTCCTTTCAACAGCTCCAAACGGTGACACTGCCCCTCCTACTCCCGGGGGACAGACTTTAACCCCCACGTCCCCACCCCACCGCCATCCCTCATCTCGAAGAGGAGGCATTGTTACGACGTCTCACTTTGGCGGTTTAACTTGATAGTTACCATTGAGTGCTTGTGGGTGGCAGAGGGTACAATTTCCTCTCTGTAATAAACCTCAACAGTTCCCATGGTGGATCCACATGTCCTTTTCTCTATTTGCCTTCTGTCCTTGATATCTTGGTTGCTCATCCATCCATCTTTCTATCATTTAAAATCTATAGCAATCAAGGGGCGTGGTGTCCTCACCAATATTTTGGGATTCCCTTTTCCCTTCCTACCAGGGCCTTTTTTTTTTAGGGTGGGCTACATATGAAAGCAACATTCAGCAACACACACTTTTATATGTGTCACGAGCAACGTTGAAAGCAAATATATGCCCTTGACAGCATTCAACGACCTCCCTCCTCTCTGCTCAGTGGTAAAAATGTAATATTCCAAGCTGAAATGCTTAGCGTCACATCTTTCCAACAGACGAGCAACAACTGACTCTGCAAGTGATCAAGACGATGAGACAAAAACGCGTAAGCCCACGGTGGCCATTTATTTACACAATGGGATGCCCTGGCCTTTGCTAAACGCCTACTTCTCGCTTGCGGTTGAATGTCCTTGTAAATTGTTTCTGAGTCCATTTCTCTTTGTGGAGAGCTTTACCAAGGCTGTGCTGCATTTTGCTGAATGTCAGTCAATGGTTGGTTTTGGATCCCAACATGTTAGTTTGCTCCGTCTCTCTTTCTCTTCCCGACCGGACTAAATTCATTAAAACAAAACACATTCCCGTACCATGGAGAGACTGAATGAGAGTAATGACAGACCTCATTCCCTGCTAGCTAATCCATCTTTAATCTCCTTGAGGGACCACTTTTGAGCAGCATAACTAATTTAGGTTTATCATTTTATTTGTGAAATAACAGCGAGCTGTGGATGGTTCATGGGTAAGAGAGAAAATGACATGAACAGGGATCACAAAAAGGTCAAGACCACGCAACTGTTCCTTGTGAAAAGTAACATTCTTCACAAGGAACAGCACAGTTTTTTTAGTAGTGTTTGCCATAACTGACAAGGAACAGAAACTTAAGATTTGCTGAGTTTATTGAAAGGAAATTGTAATTATGCGTGTATAAATAGTGTTATCTTGTACATTTTCCTTTTCCAATTTTCGCAACTTTATTATTTTTCTTTGAAACTGTCATACCACAACTCAAGTTGTGCGTTCGTGGCAAAGTTTAAAGGCAATCCCCTCCCAATGTACGCACACACACACACACACACACACAAACGTGCACAGTGTCCCTTGAGGGCGATCCTTTACCAGGCTTCCCTGATGCTCTGCGAGCAGCGCGCTCAGCAGGGACCACGGCATGAATGAACGACCTGGAAATCTCACTGTTTCAAACGAGCGGAAGTGGAGCTGGCCCATTGTGCGTCCCGAAGATTCATTCACAAAAAAAGAAAAGGGAAAAAGAGACACACACACACGATGGGGAGATGGAGGACTATGGTATGGCCCCACCCAACTGCTCGTCCTCCCCCACCGGGGACTCTACTAAGGTGACATCATGTCTCTGTCACCGAGCAGACTGCATTGTTGTCAGTGACTGGCTCTAACTTTCTGCTTTCCCTCCCTCCTCTCGTCCGCTCCTCTTTTTTCTCCCCTCGTCTTCTTCTCTTTTTGTTTTGTTTTCACAAACAACAAAGGGACGCCACAGTCCAGGCTGGAGACATCCTCCCTCTCTCTGTCCATTTAAAAAGACAGCTCCCCCTCCCACCCATTCCTCCACTTGAATAGACAACACACTCGCACACACTCACACACATGTACATGCCCGCAAGCCTGCACACACACATACACACACACACGGGACCTTCGGCTGAGCCCGCAGCTTCACATTGGCCTCTAATTTCCTTTTACAGCAATGGCCATGTGCACACCGAGAAGCAACCCTGCTCCACAACACACAATCACGCACAAAAATACAGACACTCACGACCGCAAGATAGGCTGCCAACCCGTCATTTATCAACGCCTCGCTGGGAGGTGACGACCCGCTTGCCTCTGGATGAACTACCACCCACATTAATCTGCCGTGACTTAAAGGGAGGAAGGTGCTGTGGGGCACTTCACGTTTTTTTTGTATTTATCATTGCCGCAAAAATGTCAACAGCCGAAAAAAAGTAACCATCAAAGGTTATTAAAAGTAGTGCAGGATGCAACAAAGGCAGAATGCTGCCATTAAGATTCGGTCCCTTTTGTTGTTTTAGTGACTCACAGTGCATAGTGCTTTTCCTGCGCATCTTATTTCTTCTTGTGTTGTCATGTATCAGCAGAGGTCATTGCACTTGTCACAGGCAGTGATTTATAGTTGTCCAAAATGCTTCTCCTTGTTTAGGTCTCACAGTCTTTGAACTCAGCACAATAAGCAGACAATTGCCCGTTGGGCCTGAAAGGTTACAAGTTTGGTAGAAGTATTTTGGCTTAATTTTTGATGTGCACGTTGCATCTATCAGCCGCAGTGCTTAATAAAAATGTTGCTTTTTCAGTTGCTGATATAAAGCGCCTCCCTGCTTCGGCGTTTTTTCTCTCTGAGAACCGGTAAGAGGGCCGATAATGACTCACGCGGGGTCATGAACTCTCTTTTTGAAATCCAGCTTTTGTGTTTCACAATAACTAAAGGTCTACTTACGGGTATTATTGACACCGTGTTGTACTGAACCGTGAACAACACAATCTGTTTATTCAGCGCAGTCAACAGGTCTGTGTCCGGCTGCTCTAATGTAGTCCTGATGTTTTATCAAAAACTTCATCCTACACTGCCATGTTCTTTTTTTTCCCTTTTTTCCTATCAAGACATTTTCTTTAGTATTTATAAGTGTTGACAGTAAACAGTAAACCATGTTTGGTGCCCATCGTGAGTGAAGTAAGATTTTCCGGGCGTAGAGACATAGCTGCCTCATGTGTGACATGAGGGAGAATCAGAGACCCGTAACACTGGATTTGAGTAAGTAATGAGACCTGAACCCTTTGTATGATGGAGCCGCTCTGTGCAACGAGGGTTTTTTCATGCTCACAGATCTCTGTATATTATTAATGGTCTTTGCGGTTTTCGTCTTGTAATTTTACGCATGCATATACAGGAGCAGGGATGTTGTATTTACAGTAGATATCTGTTTCACAGTGTGCTGATGAAGGCTTGATGGATTAAAAGTCAGCCTTTGCGTTTAACGATATCATGATTTATTATTAAGTTAACAGTATTCCAGTCTTGGCTTCTCTTGCAGCCCTTGTGGCCTGAAGAGAAAATGAACCCTTACAAATGCTTCTATGACCGTCAGGCATATTAGGAGTTTCTTTATTGTCATCATCGGGACTCACATGTATGATATTGTAATGAAGATCATAGGATTGATACATTTAAATGCAACTACTACCATCTACTTTTCATGTTACTTAATATATCAATTTGAGGCCCACACAGAATACAGAACACCGCAAAGAATTCCCCAAAATAAAGAATTAGTTCAATACTTTTCTTATTGTTTTTACACAATACATTGATATCAAAACAGCTAAGTCCGTCAAGTGTTGACCTTCAGTTCCTACATCATTATCTCATCACATGTTACTTCATTGGACGTTTAAATAAAGCATTACATAACCCGGACTAACGGGCTTGTACATCGGCCGTCATTGCTTTAATTATGTTTGAGCATCCTAAATTTCACTGTTTTAAGGACTGAAACGGATATTAACATTTTACAACAGACTAAATGTTTTAAAGTTCAAAAGGCTAAGATGTTCATGTCAGCCACACCAGACGCTTTGAGTAAAGTCGTTGGTAGTTTTACTCTGGTTTCCAAGTACGAGTGGGTGATTCAGAGGGGGAATTTCACTTTGGGCCTGGATGCTTTTGAAAGGCTTTTATATTAGCAAATAAGACAGAACCCAATCAAAAACATTTTGCTCATTGCTTCCCACTTTGGTGTTCTTTAACAACTCAGAAAAACAATGGATGAATCAAAGTCTGCAGTCAATATGCACTCATAGGCCCGTCGGCTAAAACAAACCCAGCCCAGATGTAAAACGCTGCACAGCGGCGCTGCTCAGTGATTCAAACAGGGATCCGAGCGATCAGTCAGGCGCAGTCTTGCCCTTCAATGAGTCCTAACGCCATGTGATGACAGTTGTTGTAAGTGACCCCCCCTCACTTTTCATAGTTTCCGTTTCATGTCACGACCCCATTGACCATCAACTGATACACTTGGCCAAAGGCTCCATCCCAAAGACCTTTTCGGTCCAGCTGTCTCCTCGGGCCATGACTGACTCCTGAGACAAACCCACTATACGCACCCGACTCCAATTATTATATCAGGTCTCCGGGCTTTTGTTTTGAGGCTTTGAAGGATGTTTTTTTTGTGTTTGTTTGAGAAATGGTGGGTGTCCGGTCTGCAAAGAGAGGAGAAAAAAAAAAGACCTGGGATAGAAAATAGAGCGACCACAATGCTTTCACAATGCTTTTTGCTTCTCCTTTCTCTTACCAATACCTCCCGGTGCAACCCGACTCCCCTTCTATTTTAACTGTGTGTTTAACTAAGCGTCTCCACGGGACAGGCCGGTGTGATTCTTTAGTGGACGTCCTTTCAGGGTTCCACTATGAGAAAAGAGGAGGATTCCCATGCGATCTATTCTATTCTATTCACAGCCAACAACTGGCCCATACACACATAGTATACTCACTCACACACAAACTGTACATGGATACTACCTGTGTCCCGCCATAACCTTTCTTTAAAGAGTCATTACTAAGAAAAGAAGAACATTAGAACATGTGATCAAACAAACAGGCTGAAACACATGAATAAATCCAATATTTTAGATTTAAATACATGGGCTAAACTTACATGTACTCATATTTTGTCTTCCGTGTTTTATAAGTTGTATGATGGCACTGTGTAAATTTCTCTTTCTTTTGGGATTCAGCACATTGGACAGCTCAGTTTTTAAGTGCCTGAATTTGACTCAGTGACGTAACATTTGTTCACACCTTTTGTACTTTTGTACTTACTTTTGTAAGTTCTTGAGGATAACAACAACTCTCTCTCTCTCATGTATCAAACCAGTGTGATTGGCTCTGAATTGTATTTATAAGCATTTTATTTCTTATCTATGTCTCATAGTAGATAATGGACTGGATATCAGAGGAAATCATTTGCATATCTTTGTCATTATGTGGACGAATGAGCCTCCTTGTGGCTTTTTTGTTTACTCCTGTAATATAATCTGGGTCTACTGGGAGATAAGATCAGTGAAGGGGGCGTCTTTATACTCCTACGTGACATTGAGCGTATCTCTCAATCAACTGCTGGATGATAAGGCAGACTTGACTGACAGGGTTTTAATGTCACTATTCTGGATTCAGAGCCTGGGAATTTTTGTGGTGAACCCAAATTGCATGGCCTCGGTGTGTGAGGTTGACAGAGGTACCGTGGTAGCTCTGCATGCCACTTGTGGGCTTCACTGTGGAGAGACGAGATGAGGAGTCCACAGAATTTTTGCGAGTTTTGCGGACTTTTACAAGTCCCTGTGTGAGGCTTTACTCAGCTAAATGCTAATATCAGGCTGCCAACAGGGAACGTGAACAATGCTTCTCTGAAAAACCATGAATCTCAACATCATGGTGGGGCTCGAGGAAAAGTCAGGGGATCAGCAAAGTCACTCTGATTTATCGTCTGGTAACCATTAATGTCTGCATAAAAATTTAGTACCAATACTTTTTGTAGATTTTTCACTTGATAGGTGAAATATTTCATCTTACGGTGGCGCAAAAGTAAGAGTGAAAGGATCCCCCTTGCCCCCCACACACACACACACATCCTCTGGGGGAACATGAATGTGTAAACAAAATTTCATTGCAATCCATTAAACAGCAGTTGAGACTGAAAGTGGCAGACTAACAGAACTGCCGACATTCCCACCCCTTACAAATAAACTCAAGGCACTCGTGGCGCTGAACATTAAACAGATGGGAATGTTAGTGATAGAAGGGCTGCAGGGCAGCAAGTGTTAAGATTGCTC
The DNA here is from genome assembly GCF_964276395.1 of Gasterosteus aculeatus. Classification (NCBI taxonomy): domain Eukaryota; kingdom Metazoa; phylum Chordata; class Actinopteri; order Perciformes; family Gasterosteidae; genus Gasterosteus; species Gasterosteus aculeatus. Next base: position 15,557,006 of record NC_135696.1, on the reverse strand, counting down.
CTTAAAAAATGAGCGTTGCTTCACCACTGTGTTAGAAATCAGGTCAGATGCAGTCATGGCTTGTGTGTGTTTTTCCATTCGGGGGTGTCATCAGAGCCCATCATGCCCCTTATGGCTGCTGAGATGCTTTTTTAAAGCAGGACGCACGCGCACGTGCGCGCGCACACACACACACACACACACACACACACATAAATACAAGTGGTGAGTCAGCAGCATAGTTCAGGTGTGTTGTTTCAGGGGTCTGGAGTTCGGCCCTTTGGTCCGACTATTAGGAGACGTTGAAGTCATAACCCTCAGTATTTCCATTGTCTGATATCGTGTTACTGGAGTGATGCACGGCCTGTGCGAGTGGTCCCTGAAATACTCTGGCAGAGCTTATTTGCATTAGTCATGGCTGCTGATCTGTACGCAGTTAAAGGTTAGCAACACTTATCACCTGCTCCACATCTGAATAGATCCATGGTGTAATAATACTAATTGTGAAATACCATAACGCCAATTTGGTCGCCATGTCAATATAAGTCTATTTCTACGATAAAAAGGTCATCCTGCAGGTCTCAACAATTCACAGTTTGATTGTGTGAGTTGGACGTTTCCTCAAAACAAATCCCTGATGGAGCTGAGAAAGGTAAGTTGATCTCATTCCCCTAATAATAACACATTATAAGACAACAACCACAGCGAAACAAGGGCTCCTAGTCCAACTCTCACTCTGTAAATAAAATAATTGTGCTTACCGATTCACAGAGTGTAAAATGATCTTTACCATACGCAAGAACCCATCTTCCTAACTGGTGACATCCAGATCAGTCATGCTCTTATAAGTGGGGCCCTTCAATAGGCTTGAGGCCATAAACCATAACAGGTAGAGTCCCGAGACTAAATTTGTCCAAAAAGCTCCTATTCACATGTCTCTTCCTTGTAATATTGGGTTTCAAACGTGGATGCAAGGGACAGTGCTGTCCTTGTTTGATTCTAATTTTGGTCCTCACCTCAAAAGTTCCCCCTGGGGAACTTCCCTCCTCCCCTCCGAGGGGCCTAAAGACACTCTGACTGACTCATTAAGTGTCGAGGAGAATTAAGACAAACCAGAGCTGTCTGAGAGGACGCTGGAGTCTCACTGGAGACACTCTGTTTCAATTGTCTTATCTTCTTCGGCATGTGGAAGTTGACTGCTGAAAGCTGAATGATGCCACCGAGATGCAAGACGCTGAACAGAAAGTGTTGCTGAGACATCAGTGTAGGTGTGAGCTCTTTTGATTCAAGCTTACAATTGGGTGCCGAGCTGATCCATGACCTCTATTAACAAATATATTGTATATTATAAACTGTTTAGAAGGGTACTGCTCCTCAGCCGGGAAGACAAATGAGGTTTAAAGGGCGAAGGGTGCAACTCAAAAAAACACATTTCTCTGCAGCCGTTTCTTTTTTCATCCTGGTCCAGTAATTAGGGAAGCAAACCACATTCTCATTGACTCATTGATTTTTCCCAATATAACATTTCATCACTTTGCGCAAGATATGGATGGCTAAATGTACCAGGCTGGTAAGGAGTGGTATCACAAATGGATCAGATAGCTGAGCACAAACAAAGCATTTCCCTCAGAAGGATAATTATACAGTCATACAATACTTCCTCCGTCCCTGCATCCTCTTACACACGGCTGCAGCAATGAATGATTCCTCACGAGCTGCAGATCTTTCCTCCTGCCACTTCCAGTCGGCTTAAATGTTGACTGAAGGAAAAAAGGACAATTCGGCATATTAAAGGTCAGCTCAATCAAACACGTTTAACTCCTCGGTGAAAGGAACAAAGCCCATTGCGTACTGGGGAGGGTCATTTGGTGGTGGGGTTCTGCCCTCCTGTGGTCAGCACAGCACAGCAACGAGGTGTCTCAGAGGTACAATGAATGTTCCTGTTAAGTTTCTGTAATTGTACGCTGACAATTATCTTTGGAGGCGCTTTGGTTGCATTTAGTTTGGAATTATTCTGATCGTCAGCACAATGTAAGAAAAGCAGTGGTGTAAACGATACAGTAAATGATGGACGAGTTCCGTTTAGCTGCTTCGGTTTCCACGGCCTTGGCACTGTGAATACAAAACAGCACAGCGCCCTGCAAGTACTTTTTTACGATAAATAACTGTGGTTGTGAGTCAAAAAGCCGACGTGAGGTAAAGTGGAATGAGGATAAATCATGAAGGAAAGCGGACACAGCACATCAATAATGCCTGTCTGATCTGATAGCTGCAGGTGGATTTAATGCGGATTCTCCACTGGGCACAGCTGCTAAAACCTTCGGCCGCGATGCCTCTGGACAGCTTGTGAAGTACCTTTGTGTTAAAGAAACCCTGGCCTACAGCCTATTTCTAAGCCGCGTGTGTTGCACAATGTCAGATTTTGCCGTAAATTTGAATTTACTGCGTAGGATGAGCGTTGTGTTGAGCGCTTGGTGAGAGATGGAGCAGGAGGAGGAAGAGGATAGAAAGAAGCAGAAGCTGAAATGAATGAGTGAAAAAGTAAAAGAGACTGCATGTTGGTTTTCAAACATGGTTTTGCCAAGAACGACCTAATTGTGATTTAACACAACCGCCCAAGGTTCAAGCGTCACGTTGGCCTACAAGCTGACATTGAGTGGGAAGAGAAGATGCTCACTGTGCAAATTAAAACTATCCGGAGCAGAGACAAATACATCTGTACCCGCAGGGACTAGTGCTCGAATAATCAACAACAGTTCAACAGCTGTCCAGATAAGATCAGGACGTTCCTGCTAACTTTTACAATTAAGTTTTCTCCTCCATTTGTGTTGCTTGGCAACCATTGTGCTAAATGTTGCTTAAGAACAAAATTGCTGCCTACAGATGATTATTCACAATCAATAAATTATTTCACTTTTTGTTGCTGTATATTCTTGTTCTGAAACCGTGTAACAGACACATCGATCTATCAATAGAAAATGGAGGTTTATTCATCAGTATCACGTTATCAAACAATCCACATGTTCTAAACGTAGTTCGTTCAGCTGTGTGCCTTCATGAGACCCAGTGGAAGGATTTGGGCTGAGCTGCTCCCCAAAAATGCATTTATTTTATAATTCTTGTAGTTGTCCTATTTCAGCCTGAGGATTCAAGGTCCTATGACGAGAAAGTCCCAGCAATAAAGTAACAAGTGAAGACAACGTGAAGGAGTTTGCTCACTGATGCTACCAGCTGTAGCTGCATTGGCTCTTGGAATATGTATTAAAACTCCACTGAGGCGAGTAACAAAAGTGTTTGCTTGTGTGGGGATCTAAAATAAATAATGAAAAGGGCCCGTGATGTGGATAATAGATTTCATGCTGTTGAAAAGGAAGCTTGAATAATTTGGTTCATTGTGATCACTGCCGAAGCATGAAGCCACACAGAGGAACATGCGAGAGCTGCCCTTTCTACTACGGCCAACACACGTCCACAGTTCGGTTTTCCCCTCAGAGCCTGACAGTATTTTCCACCCAAATCCTGTTTCTCCCCATCTACAGCTTTGTACCACTGACACAAAGTTGTTGATTGTTTTGTAACTGCGTTATTTGATTGTTTACAGGTGATCTGATCCAAATTTTCCATGTGGAAGGATTTTCATGATCGGATGGCTGACCTGCAACGTCTAAATGCAAATGTTTTAAAGATGATGATTCTGGATTTATGGTGTAAATTAAGTGTGTGCAACAAAAAGGAATCAAAGGAGTTACTAAGTTTACAGTTCTACTAATCATAATTTTTTTAATAGGCAAAAATGAAATGTTATTTGAACAGCAATAATAATTGAATAACTAAAATGTACAAAATGTAACGGGGGAATTGGCCTTCTAAGATGGAAAAAAATATTGCAGGCGCAACCTCATTTGTAAGATATTCACTTTAAACCGGATCTTGACATATTAAAATGCATATCACGCAATGCAACATGAATCCCAGCTTTTATCCCAGAGGTTTGCATTGCTTCATAAAACCTGTCATAGTTTGACTTTCACACTTTCTCACAAACTGCGTTCTTGGCTTCAGAAATCATATATATATATTCCTCATGGCTCCAGATGTTTCATGATGTTCTGGTAGTTCGGTCCCTCTTCGTGAAACTGTAAACTCAACATTTAGAGCAACACCACTTAGTTACTAGAACAATCCTTTTCCTTTTCTATTCATTTTGAGGACATTAAAGTTGGAAGCTAATAAGCGAGGCGCAAATATCATGTATGTCTTATTAAGTGTCAGAATGCCCACTTAGGAAGATGGACCCCAACAGAGAAACATATATGTACTGTTAATGAAAACCCTGATAATCTACAGATATGTTTGGACGAATGGGTAAGTGCTTCCATAGTGTCTACAACCACAATATCCTCTAGTGAGCTTTCTCTTTGGTTGAATCTCTCGCAGTCACAGAAAACCAGGAAAAAGTCTGTGGTTTGGGTGAAATTAGGCTTCAGCGGAAGTCACTTGTCAATTCAACCAAGATGAGAGGTTCACCTCATGGATATCTAGTTATTGTTTTCGTTGAGGTGTATAAAAGTCCCGAAAGGGACAAATTAAGTCTTTTAGAACCAGACAATGCCCCAAAGGACTTTTTGGGAGACTGTCCACATGTTGCGGCACAGGCGAATATAAACCCTCAACCTCAAGAGCTTCACTGACGTGAATCACCCCAAACCAATCCCACCCCACACATTCTTCTTGCAAAGTCGTGTTAGCAGAAGTTTCAAAAACTGCACCTCAACTCTATAATGCCCCTTCGTTTTGCAACCAGGGTAACTGCAGCGGTGGTTCAGAGCTACCATTTGATGGGTAGGAGCTCCATGCCTTCTGAAATGTTTTTTCCAATCTTACTGGAGCCCATTTAAAAGCTAAATATCAAGATTATTCACCCCGTGCATTACATTTGCTCTCTCCGCAGTCGATTTGTGGAGTAGTTACTGTACCTCAGCACGGACGACCATCTCTCCAGAAAATGCACGAAATTGGCTGAAGCAGACTGAAACGGTAAGCAGAAGCACTGTGCGCTGGTTGGATTTGACCCATGACAGTCGTTTTTGCAGAGGGAATGGCCTGAATTAGTGTAGCTGTAACATTAGACCCTCGGGTGCACAGCTCTCCGTCTGGTTCCTGTGCGTAGTCCGATACTTCCGGAGGTGGATCGACTTGTTCTTTCAACGGGACACTAAAATACAGCACATGGCGCTCGCATCACAGGGTCCAGATTGAAATACCAACAGTGGGCGAGAAGATTGGGAAAGTGCGACTGAGATCCATCTGAATACAGCTTGAGAACCCAATCTGTTTGTGTTGGGCTTTTTAGTAGAACATTTCAACGTTTCATCTCGGGCTCATTAAAATACCCAGGACTAGACAAAGTGTCCAAAGTCCAGCATCGACGTCTTTTAGATTTATAAAAGCAAAGGGGCCTCCGGAGAGAGGACAGAGCTGAATGCAAGCAGAAACACAGTTGAATTGAATAACTTCACTTAGTTGTTTATATTTTAGCAGTCAAAAAAAAAGAAAACTAATTGTCATGGGACAGATTTCTTATGACAGACATTAGAAGTATGTGTACTTTTCAAATCCCTTTATTGAACATCTTCAAGGCATTAACTTCCATTCCTCGCCCGTGTACTTCTTAACTACATCATCTTCATCGCTGCGCAGCAGAATGCCGAGTAAACACTGCGCCACTTCAAGCAGCTCTGCGATTTCATTTGATTCCACTGTTGCTCATGGTTTGGGCTTTGCAGACTCCCTTGCCGGCGACTTCAAAGGCTGCGCCCTTGTAAGTTGCGACGCACTGGCCATCGGTGCGAAGGTCCGGCTGAACCTGCTCCCACACCTTCTTTTTCGGGTTCAGCTCTTTGTCCGGTTCCCCTGCAATCGAGAAGTCCGTTTTAATTAGATTAGCATTAGAAGCTCTTCTGTTCTCTGCTCATACATCACACTACAAAAGGACAGCTTTATGTATCCAGGGCCGTACTTGGGAACACTGTGTCCATCAGGGCAATTTGAACGTCATCCTCTCCACGTGAGTTGCGAATAGACTTTCAATGGTGCTCGATTAGATTCTCACCTTTTTTCTCTGCCATAATTCAAAACATCTTGTCCAAACTTCTCTGTATCAAATCATGCATCCAGGGGAAATAATTAAATGAGGACTTTTGATGTTGCCTGGCATTTGTGAAAAATCACAAGCGGTACTGGCTGACTTCTACGAGGAACTAAATGTTTTTTCATTTCCCAACGCTGCCATTTAGGAGCCGAGAGTGGCAATAATCACTTTTGATCCAAAGCATGAAAGAGGTTTTGATGAGCAACAGCATATTGTGAAGTTCAAGCAGGAGTACTGCACCCCATTAGTTGGGGAAATTCCAACCATGTACCCACACCAGCACTGGATTGGCGGTAATTGAATCGGTTTCATGCTTCTTTGGCTCAAGAAAAGAAAGATAAGAAGAAGAAAAAAAAAAAGTCTTTCACCCATCATTTCTTTTTGAATGTACTTTAGGAAATAGCCTCGGCTGTATTCTCTTATCGAACCAAAACAAACAGCCAAATTCATTAAAGTTTGTGTTCTTAATAATTCCCAGGAGGGACTTAAACTCTTCTACGGTCTAGTTGTGTAAATTAATAAGGAGTAAGGTTCGCATTAGTTGAACAAGTCACTTACTGTAAGACTCTTATCTTTACGACTATTAGAAAAGAGTAGGTCACATTCCAAGCGATGCCGGTTGATTAGTCCGTTAAATCGGCCGTCACAGGCCATTTAGCCACCAACAAACGGAACCGAGTCCTTCAATGTGAGCTTTCAGTGGGCTCTGTGAACACATCATGGCCGGTGTTGTTTCTGGCAGCGAGAAGCATAAACGCCAGCGTCCCATTTCCTAAAGTCAGACGCAGTTTGTGGAAACTCGGCGGGGGCATTCTGTCAGTGGGCTTAATTGCACCACAATCATCAAGAGTAAATCAGCGCCGTGGGAAGCGATGTCCGTCTAAAGGCCGGCGCATGCTTCTGCGTTTGCGTCGTTGCGTCGACGCACTCGTTTCAATTCATGGTTCTGCGTGTGTTGCAGAGCAATTCACCGCCAGAACAACAGGCGGAGTGACGTGCTTTGTTGAAGACGACCTAGAGAGTCACGTCTATTTATTTATTTATTTGTCATAGACTTTATTGCCCCGCGCATCGCCACTGCTGCTTTTCATTGCGGACACATTTGTCCCGTATTTTCCTCCACAACTTTGTGCACCTCTCGACCGGCAAACCGGCGTTTGCGGCGATCTCCCTCCGTGAATCCAACCCGCTTATACAAGCCGTCAATGACGGCTTGTATAAGCGCTCATATTTACGCATTTCTTCCGACAAAAGCTCTTAAATCTGATCCGTTCTCTCGTAAACATTCTTCGTTTTAATAATGGCGGTATCGGGCTATGAAAGCGGAAATGTGAGACTCCGTAAAGGACGTAGTTAGCAGACCAATCGCAGCCTGGTGCGCTGCGGGAGGCTTGCGTCGAAAGCGACGCAAGCCTAGAAAAATGGGTCGACACACGCAAGGACGCAAGGAGGTGTGAAAAGGCACGCAAGGGACGCGCAAGGGGGTCTTGCGTCTGCGTCACTGAAAACGCAGAAGCATAAATTAGGCTTAAGCGGGTACCTGGGAAGCCCTGGAAAGTAACTCTGTCCCCTGGTGCCGCTCCGCTCGGAGGATCCAGGATCTCCACCTTGTCTGGAGAGCTGGCGCACATGACCATCGCCTGGGACACGACCCCTCTCATCTTAGCTGGCTTCAAGTTACACATCAGGACTGCCATGCGGTTCTGCATCTGCATGGGGGGACGGAAGATTAAATGCCCTTTTACATACAATATTACCATGACAATCGAGAAGAAATTCCAGTGATTTGGTTTGATTCCACAATCCAATATAAAGCATAATGCTGATCTGTTAATCTAGAATGGCTTCGTCCGAGGTTTGACTCGTTTCATAAAACAAAAGTGAAAGGGCTGTAACTCTAGTCTGGAGAGTCCAGTCTCGTTGCATTTTTAATTATTCATCTCAAGTCAGGTCCAGAATGTAAATGTTCGGCAACAGTATTTACAAAATGAACAGTTTAATTTGATCAAATTATATATATATATATAACTGTAGCGTATCCACTTAAAACATTAGCCATGGTCGTATATGTTTGTATAAAATGCATCATTACAAGTAACAATGTAATGAGTTGATTTAAAGCTGTGGTCTATAAATATCAGAATGTCAGAAACACTAACAACGATACATTTGTTTGCTCAATGAGCAAAACATAAATGTCAAAATAAAGTAGTACCTTACACTATTACTTAAGTAGTCACACTGAATGGACCAATAAATTCTTATTATGACCCTAGAGAGCCATTAATACGTATAAACCTACACAGCCCTGCTTGTGTCTCAGGTGGAAACCACTCTTAAGTAGAGACTAAAGGGATTCATAAAGCCTGTACAAAGATAAATGTTGTGTTCAGGTCTACATTTCCCTCACTCATAAGCAGAAGGTTGGCAGATTTTGACATCTACAGGCTTCCTGGAGCCCGCTGAGACGTTCAGGAAGAAGCCAGATCATTGAATGTGCAGGAATCCGAGTTCCTTGACCCATCACAGTAAATTCTGACATCACATGATGTTGCAAAAATGTCTTTACTCTGCAGATACCTCTTGGGCCAACGCATTGTGTTAGCTATCTGTATATCAATACCAATATACAAGTTATAGTGTACCTGATCCAGAGGGATGTGCTTGACCAGTCCGCTGACCACCGTCCTGGGAGAAGCCTCCCCCACATCCACCTGCTCCACATATAGACTGTCGGCATCTGGGTGCTTGTCGGCTGTGATTATACGTCCGACGCGCAGGTCCAGGCGAGACACGTCCACCGTGGCATCTTCCTGGCTGGGGGGGGCCTGCTTCTTCTCAGCTTTCTCTCCTCCTGGCATACAAGAAAGGCGAATACGAGGTTGTACTACACAATTGTTGTATCATTTAGGTTTATCTTTGCAATTCATCGGTGTCATTTCGATGAACCCGAGGTAGAAATCCGGGATCTGTCAGCCGTGAGGGGAAGGTCTGCTGCGAGACGAGAGGCATCTGTGAGAGTTTTCATGCCATCATCTCTAAATGTGCTTAACGGGAAATTGTTGTTTAAAAGCACTGACATTATCATAGCCAACTGGTATTGTCCCAAGGGAAATAAGCAAATCACATTGGACGCAATACTAGGCATCTGTCTGGAATCCGATTTCATTTCCTCCCATAAATAACAAACCCATCAATGACAGGCCTCGGGGTTGCACTTTTGCACCCCTTCCCAGAAACGCGGGGCACAAGCCTTGACTGAATGAGCGCACCGAGGCGCCCTTTGGAAGCGAGCGCTTTATGATCCAGCGACACAGCGAAATAGCAGATGCTTCCTCCCGCGAGACGGAGTAGCTTTCACTCGCCTGGTTTGCTTACACATTCATTCCAGTTGCTCGCAGTGATCAAATGGCCGCGGGGTCTTTAATCATTCCTCTGAAACACCAGCTCTGATGAATATGCAGTTCAACCCAACGCCTTTTGACATTTCTACTGCGTGGAATAAATGCTCTGCTGCGACGCCAGCACAGCGAGGCTGCACGTTGGTTTGTTGGACTACGAAGCTGTGATTTTTGGGGATTAGGTGAGAACACATTAGATTAGCGTGAACGGTTAAAGATTTTCACATGTGCCACTCATAAGATGTTCAAAGCCATTATATGTGACACATGGGGATACTTTGGTTTCATGACGGCTCCCGACATGACACCTATCCACAAGCTGCTAACATTTAATCAATCTCAAATTGGGTTCAATTACAGGTGACGTTAGATAAGCAAGTCTCTTCACACACGAAGCTCAGAATTCATAAAAGTCAAAAGCAAATGAAGCTCCACAAAAAGTCTTCCTACTGAGGCCCAGAGATCATTGAGAGACCGATAGCGCTGTCATACAATCATTATCACATGAAATGCAAGTGGAAAAAACGGGTTTGGAGAATCCCAATGGACTTTTAAGCGCACAGGGCATCTTTCTAACTATTGATTAAAAAGAACATTTAGCAAAAAAATATACGTTTTTTTCTGTTTTGTCGTGGATGCGTGATTGCAATTTGGAACCTGGACGTCCCAAACAAAGCACATAAGAAAATACAGGAAGAGAGCAGGTAAAGACACACTCTTCAAGGTACTAATTATCTTGTGCGAATCAGGAATAGCCTTCTTATTCCGCCTTCAAGTTCCAAATAATAATGATGGTAATGTTGATAAAGTAGGAGCACAACCTACAGTAATTAGAGGGCACTTTTATGGCTTTAATAAAGTCATTTCTAGTGAAAAACAAATAGATGAAAAACAAAAACTCTTCAAAAGGATTCATAAAAAAAACCACTGCAATGTGGCTTCCTTTTGTTCTCCAGTCGTTACCTTTTTTTTCTGGCTTCTTCTTCTTACCCTCTTCTTTGAGGGGGGGGCTCTGGGCGTTCGCAGCAGGGGAAGCAGAAGCGGCCGGTCCAGACGGTTTAGGAGGGCCGGGCTTGGAAATGCACTCAACGCCGTGGTCACTGGACGGCATGGCCATCGAGTGGCTCCCTGCAGGAGGGCAAACGGGCCAAAGGTCGGTCAGAAAAACACGATATGAATAGCGGTCTGAAGGAAAAATACTTTGTACGCACAGGAGATAGTTGCATCAACAAGGTACAACGAAATGATACAGAGGGAGATTTATTTACACACCCAGTGGGAGGATTGCTCTCCTGATGCAAACAGTTTAGATGGGAAAATGACACAGTGTCCAAGTTGATGGAAACGAGGAAATGGAGCCATAACGCAGAGAACAATGTCCTGCAATAACTCTACAGGAAAAATAACCCCTCATTTAAGGCGCCTGATGTTTGAATTCCTACAAAAATCCAGTGCCTATGTCTGACAAACATCGGTCGGCAGGCACACCACCGTCGCCATAATGCTTTTAATTACCTTAATTCTATGTTAGGACCTGAGCTCAGGATCTTTCCGGTTTATCTTGGAATTACGGGCAGCAACCTCTTAAACTGTTGACATCCCCCCCCGTAGGGTCGCTGTGAGGTTATATGGTTTCACTAGTATATCAAAACCTTCAATAAATCAATTATTGTAGATGTACTGTGCATTATTTTATTCATGCATCTTTGGAAACAATGGAAGCTTGACTAGAAGTTCAAATTAAGGCTGCATTTTTCCACAATGTTGTAATAAAAATGGTTGAAATGACTTTGTAGAATGTAAAAAGAGGATTGCTGGTAGTTATGGACCCACAGAGAATTACCAGCTACAGGGGTTTCTTTTAGCCTGTCGCAGCTCGGCTTTCTGACCCAGCGTCTGGCTGGTGAACACACTGAAGCATTTAGAGGGCAAAGCAGGAGTTGATGGAGGCCAAAGCGCTAAAATAAAAAAGGGCAAATGTTCGTCTTCAATTCGTCACATGGTTATTTTTCTCAAAGTACTATTAAATTCATATTCAATAGTTTTTCCCCTCATATCAATAACAAATGAGCTAAAGTCTGAAAGCGCTTTCAAAAAGTTCTTATTCACTCGTCTTTCGATGGAGCCATTTAATGCCACCTTAAAACCACTGAAAGGAAGCGCCAAAAAAGATAAACAATTTATTAGAAACACAGTCTTTGGTATATTGGAACGCATTCCTTCTCTGTTCCAACACTTAACTAATTGGCTCTTTTGCAATAAGGTTTAAACTGCTCATTTCTTCCAGCCCCGCAGCGTCTTTCTGGAAAACATTAAATGTGTGTTAATGATCTGAGCTGTTTGGCCTTTAATGTCAATGTATGTCAGATGCACATGGCTGACAGACATGTTGTCCCCATCACCGTCTGTAATGGGGATTCTTGAAGCACCACGGCTGCTTCAATTATTTAAAATTTAAAAAGGGGAAAAAATACTGGGGTGGGGCGACGATGCAAAAGCTGCTGTCCTTCACAGTAAACCAGACAATGCTCTAACGGGCAACAACTGACATCAAATGTCTCTAATGTAACACAACCGCTTCGACAACTGCGTGTGAAGAATAACCACATCAAGGTCTTTTGAAAGACAAACACACATTTGATACATTGGTCCTGCGAAACGAATCCAACGTACCTCCCTTCTTCTTCTCTTTTTCCAGCAGCTGTTTTTTCAGTTCCTCGATGTCATTCTTCAGTTTGGCATTCTCCACCATCAGCTTCTTCTCTTCTCTGACGCTGGCCTGGACCACTGCAGCAGAGCACATTCTTGTCAGCCCTCAGCGCTGGAATGAAGTTGCACTATTCAACAGGAACTGATCAGAGCCGCTGATCTGATACAAAGACATCATGGCCTTCAACTTGGTGACTACCAACATCTACAGTCTCTCTCTTTTGGAGTTAAAAAAATCCACAAAATTGTCAATGAATCCCATTTTTGAAATCCCATGGCGTCTTAATTAAGGCAGTACTTTATCTTCAATAATGTTATAACAATAAATAACAGTTCGAGGGTTGCCTAACAACACCCTCGAACTGTTGGATGATTGGACGATAAAGTACAGCCTCTCGTACCTTATTGCTTTTATAATACTATTCATCATTTTGCTGGTAACCGTAAGTAAATAGTTGCCTTTCAGCACAAAATTGTTGTAGCCACCAAACGTTGTATATTGCATTTCAGTATTCTAGAGAAAAATAGTCCCCATACGTGCATGTAAACAGCATTGGGTCTCCTTGCAAGATCTCGCAGCATCTCATTCATTCACAACGCCCACGATGTCCACCTCAATTGTCCGATCATGTGGGTGTGTCCGGTCTTTTCGGTCTTCTCGATCGCCACCGAGCTAAAAGCTGAAATGTCAACTAACGGTCGCGCTAAATCAAACCCGTTATTTTGAGTGCGCAGTGATACGGAACGCTCGGGTCAATGTGAACGGCAACTGTACATTATCGCTGAATAATGCACCCACCCGTGACTCACTCTCAACCAATCAGAACGCTGGATTTCATCTACCCGTATTTTAAGTTACAGTATGACACTGTCCTAACTCCTTTGGAATAATAAACGTCTTCCATTGTGCAAGTGATACAATTATCAATGGAGAAGGTCACAAGGAGTATGCAGAGGACATTTATCATTTACACAGAAATAGAACTTTCTTCGCTCATATTTTGTAAAAATAAACAACGCGTTTAAAACGTTTTTTAATTTCTTGATTCATTAATTAGTGCCCGGAATATATTTGGCTCATTCAAGCTTTCAAAAAACATGGGAAATTATCTTCATTGATAATTCTTCTAAATCCACGTACACTTTCCCGAATAACTGGGGCCTCAGGCATCATAAAACAGCTTGTAGTCGACGGTGAGTTCACTCTTTAAATCAGGCGACTGTAAATCATGCACGTAGGCCAGAAGTACGTCTCTCTTAAAGCCGATAAATAAATAAATCATGTGCTGCAGCTCCAGACGAGACAGGCCTTTCCGCAGGGAAATATAGACCCATTTAGAAACACAACTTTATAACTCAAAACATACATATGTATGTATAATGTATTGGGCAAAATACATGTAACAGCACTGAATTGTCGGGTTGTGCGGGTCTGCGTGTGTCTCCTACCGGTTTTCTCCTTCAGCAGCTGGACTTGTTGTTTGAGGTACTCGATGATCTGGTCAGCCTCGGTCGCTCGCTGCTCCAGCCTCAACAAAGGATTGTGACTCGACATCTTGAACAAAGAGCGAGCTAAAAACCTAACAAAACCAAAGAAAAGACAGACATTCTTCAATATAGAAAATAGATTGAACTGAATACATTCTGCAAATTCTGCTATCAATTTCTGGGTTTTATCAAAGGGGCATCTCTCCTCATGTTTAAAATGGAGGCAAGTGTTCATGCATCAAGCTCACAACTAAAAACAATGCTTTTGTTACCCTGTTGCAGGAAATTCACTCAAGTGAAACATTGTAAAAAGAGATGGTATTCTTAAGTACTATGCTGAACGTCTACAAAGATACATGTTTGGAGTTACAAAGTTTGCATTCCAGTACAACCACAAACTACAGCTCTTCTACTCCCGCCTACTCCTCTCCGACAGTCAGAACAAAAACATTTCATTTCTGTAAAGGTGTTGCTGGGCTCTTATATAGGACTACATTACATTGTACAATAATTTCCTATTTTATTTATTAAGGTACTGGCACTGACAGCGATCAGAATCTGCCATGTTTTCAACGTGCCGTCTCAGGAAGTATAAACCGTGTCTTGTTGAAAGACTTTCTTGACAAGTTATATTATTGAAAGAATTGAATTCTGTCTTTCATATTAACATATGAAGAAGTTAAATTCAGAGGTTTATCCACTTAGCATCAAGTTCACAGGCATTCAACTTCAAAATGGTCCAACTTTTAGGCCACTCGACTAAAACACAACTTGACACCAGTTTGTTTTATTTGCGGTAATGTTCCATTTATCATGTTGAGATTGGCAAATTAAATTGAATAAAAAAAGTAAACAGGAAAAGAACCATTTTTTTTTTTTTTTAAGGCTGAGGCATGGAGAAGAAAACTTCTTACACGTATTACAGGGAGGCGCCGCAGAACAACAGCTGGCCCGAGATGAAAACAAAATGTTGTGTGACGAGGAAATGAGAAACACAAAAGAACTGGAGTGGATAAAATCAAGGAACAAAGCATTGCTCTTTGAGAAACCCAATTGATTTAAACAGGACCGGGGGTGGAGTAATGTCAAGAGCCACAAAAGGCTAATTTCATTTGGAAAACCCTGGAAAATGAGTCCTGGGGCCCGAGGCCTGATTCATCTCCTGCTTTGCAAACTAGCAGGTTAACAGTGCTAAACACGGGACCGCTGATGCTCAAGTTGGGAGGTTTTTGCATGATCAAACTCCTAAAAATAGCCACGGCTGACTGGTTTGCATCGTCAACATTTCTCCACACAAACGTTTTATGTCTATATTCATTATAAACTTAAAACATAAACGATAATACTGCACAGCCATAAACTAAACAGGTGGTTTTCTCTGATACGGTGTTGCTGAGCAGACCCACCAGTATAAGTGTTTGCTCATTTCATGGTTCCTTCCCACAGTAAAAATAAACTATGAGGATACTTCCCCACCTGTCTGCCAGCCAGACAGATATAAATATAAAAAAAGAACAGTATGCCAGCACCACCTGAAGGCATTACAGGGACCTACAGCTGAAAGCTGTGGGGGGGGGTCTTTAGCCCAAATGCAATTCAATTAAAGGCTTTAGCCATAAACTGTACCAGTAAAAAGATTTTTTTTAGTCTCTCAGATATTTTTAATAATAAATAAATATATTTACCCTCCTATCTCATCATGTTTCACATTTTTCAGAATACACGTGCAAAAACAAAATCAACACACAGCGGAAAGAGAGCAAATATAATCACTAATAATTGAGACATGTCAATAATGTTTGACAATGAAGAATTATGTTATCACCAATTACTGTATATGCCTGCATAAAAAGATGCATTAAATATTTAGTTATTATACTGCTAAGTGCCCATTGGGATTCAGAGGCGTAGTCATTGCACAGGCGTATTTAACCTAGTGGTGCTGAAAGGATTGAATGGGATCATGTTAGTTAAAAAAAGAAAAAAAAGACGTTTTGTATACAAATTCAAATCATGCACCTTAGTGTGTTCTTGTGATTAGTGTGTTCTTGTTTAATGAATTATGTTATTTGCATTTGCTTTCAAATGTAAGGATTGACATAACAATAGGTTATGCATTTAGACAAAATCGGCAAATCACTGAAGAAGACTAAATGGAGTAACTTGCAAATACAGAAATCAAACTACAATCAATACATTTCGGGAAAGTTAATGCTAGGCACACAATTAAAATGTAGTGTGATATGTGGAGGATTTTACGGAAGTTGTAGGTGAATTCATTATTAACTGTATTCGGTTCAGCTAAAACGGAACATGGATCTTCAACAAGACCGTGACAAGGGACCTCAACGTTAACTTAGACTTTGGGCTAACTATCATGTAGCTAGCACTGACGAACCACTGGTTGTGTGGTTGGTTAGAGGTTATTCACGACTTACAATCGGTTAGTTAAAACAAATAAACAGGGGGTTTTTTCAACTCACATGGACTCTGAACCGCAACCCCAACACGTTTCATGGAGATGTGGGGGCTTGACAGCTGCTTGTAACGACTCCTGCTACAGCTAGCCAGCTAGCTGGCTGACATGCAGTCAGGCAGCTCGAAGCTGCTCTGGGGGCCTTCCTGTTAGATCTCTACAGCATCCGGATACGGAGCATGTTCGTGTGTTTTCCGTTACGGTGCGACAGCCAAATCTTTTATAGATCGGATACCGTCGCAAAAGGTAAGCAGGCAGCGTAGAATGCGTGTGTAATAACTACAATGCAAAACAAACTCTTACAAATATACGGTAAAACAATTATTAATGGGCAATCTTGTTGAGAGTTTTTCAAATAATTTAGTTTGATTTAAGTTACATATTGGTTTTGTTTTTTCAAAATACTTGTCGCACACAAATGACGCCATTGGTCACGTTCCCTCAGCTCTTCCCATCACATCGCAGAGGCAGGAAACGAAATCCTTTTAAATGTTTTTATGCTAATTTCTATTTCATCCCGTTGACATGGCAATACAGCTTTACCATTAAGTGTGAGTAGACTCGTTATTTTGATGTCATGCACATCACATTAATGTTTCCCCATCCAGTCTGAACAACGTTAGTCATACACGTTATTTTCGTAAATTAGCTAAACTAACGTTAGCTTAGTGGGTTTATCTGCTGCAGCAGGGTGTCATTTGTTGCCGAACTTAATTTGCAATTATATAGTGTGAATATTATCTTTTATTTATTACTCACCAGCTAGTACTTTAATGACCTTTCACTTGCTCTAATGGTGGTCTTTAACTCAGCAGATGTTTACATAAAGCATGGACATTTAATTGATGTTTTTAACGCCCTGTGGTGGTATGACTTAAATGAGAACACAATTTAACATATCATGGTGACGATCGGAATGTTCTGCTCATTCATACATGTATGTTGTCGCATATTATCCATGAGTCCTGTTGAAGTCTCTCTCCCATCATCGGTGCTTCTAGCCGGTGGCAGGATGAACCCTCTGAAAGACGCACAGCTGGGGGCCTTCACCTTCTTTGCCTCAGCGCTTCCTCATGATGTCTGTGGTAGTAATGGCCTCCCTCTCACCCCCAACTCCATCAAAATCCTGGGACGTTTCCAGGTCCTTAAAACCATCACTCATCCCAGACTCTGCCAATACGTGGACATGTCCAGAGGGAAACACGGTATGACTCTGTGTCTTCCTCTTTGTAAAGGGTCCAACCTGTATACCCTCTCCTCCCACTTGATTACATATTATTGTATTTCATATTTTTCCCCTGATGTGTTCTCTCACTCAGCTTCTCCAAAACATACCTGAAAAAGTAGACCCTGGGTATTTGTTAAGGTTTCATGCTCTGTGTTTAATGCTAGTTGGCTGGGATTAACATGCAGGTCTGTTGTTAATTGAATTACATATAGCGTTGGATTTACAGTTGGATAAAAGTAATAACATAGTGTACAACTGTATTTCATTATAGTCCAATAACACAAGTTACCATTTCAACATTTTATCAGGTGACTATAGCTAAAATGTATGAAGCTAATGTTTTTGGCACAGCACCAATGAAGCATAGAGGTGTCAAAAACATGAATACATTACATGTGTATTTTAATCTTAAAATTTTTCCTCATGCTGTACAGAACGACTGATTGTTGTTGCTGAACACTTTGAAAGCAGTTTAAGTGACTTTCAAAAACAAGGGAAAACAGTCAGGTGAGATTCATTCTTCCTCATAAACTATTAAAGTATTTTACAATTTGTTTTCTACCTTCGCTCTAACTGGTGAGCTGTTTTTTAGTTACTCTTGTTCCGTTGCTTGATTACATTGGCATGGAAATACTATGCGTGGACTTTGCCATCTACTGGCTGAGCGTTTGTAAATTAAAAACAGTCAAATTTCTAATGCTTAACTGTTGAAAACTTATAAATTATTTGTTGTGTCTTTTCTCTGAGCCAGTCAACACTTGGTTTGACACATTGTCGGGGTATTTTGTTTGTGTCAGCCCAGGGAAGATGCTGCAGATAGCTTACGAGGTTCTCGAAGGTCTGGAATTCATGAACAAACATGGTATGGTGCACAGAGCCCTCAGTGCACACAATGTGCTCATGGACTGCAAGGTAAAATTGGGCCTACATATGTATTTATATATTTAAGTGACCACAAGTTTGTCCAATTAAAAATACATATGATTTGTTTAATGTTATACTGTGTGACTGTAAGACTTTTTTTTTCTTCATAGGGGAATGTTAAGCTGGCAAAGTTTGGCCTTTATCACATGACTGATCATGGGGCTGACGTAGATTTTCCCATTGGGTACGTCTCTTTCCTCCTTGTTCATCGCAGAGAAATAGTGCTCTGCGTTTTATGCACTCGGTTCAGGTTCAAATTTTCACTTTGTCTGTTTGCTGTTAGTCCAATCATAAAGAAGACAAATATAATTGACGCATAACAGTCCATTGCTTTTTAATGGAAAACAGATTTTAGGGCTTCAAAATAACTTCCTGCTTTGGAAACCGTAACAGATCGTTGGACTTTTGTCCTAATCCAAAGGCCTTTCTGCTCAACCAAGTATCTCTGTTTAATATCCTTTGGCAGAACGAAAAGAGGAATGATGGCACATACCCATGAATCTCAATAACATCTGGATTAACAAATGTAATAAATGTAACTTCTAGAACAGCGTTGCACATTCTCAGGAACAACAGAATATACTTCAGTTAACGACAGAAATGTGAGCAATATGTGTGAACCTTCCCTCAGGTACCCATCATACCTTGCTCCGGAGGTGATTGCTCAGGGCTCTTTCCACCCCAGTGACTCTTACCACGACGAGGCTCCTCTGCCTTCAGGACCCAAGACGGACGTGTGGTCGCTTGGGGTTTTGCTGTTTGAATTATGCGCAGTAAGAATCCTTTTACAACCCCTTCAGACAAGAAAAATCCATCCTGTTTGGGTTAGCCAGAATTCAAGCTGCATGGATCGTTTGCCCCATCGGTTCTAATGCTGTAAATCACTTACAGGGCAGACGACTGCTGCTGAATATTGATATTAGTGAGAGGCTGAAATTCATCCTAACTTTGGGTAAGTTTAAAAAAAAGTCCACGTACTGAGCATATATGCTCTTTAATTGCATTGGGCTCACACCGGGACGTTGTTTGTCTTCCTCAGGTTGCATAGACGACATTGTCACCGTCCTCGCTGAGGAACATGGTTGCCTGGATGCCATCAAGGTGAAGTCAAAATCATTGGCTGCCTAGATTTAAGTTAATGATGAAGAACATATAAAAAAAGGACATAAAGGTGTTCAACATTACTATAAACTTAGATCGCATTATTGGCATCACACTTGTTGATTAAAAAAACATATTTCATGGTTCCACTTACCAGTGATACCAAACTGCACAATGCATCATGTATTCAACCACACATGTAGTACTATTTTAGATTCTGTGTAAGTACTACCTAAGCTTTTGTGACATTTTGGTGGGATTATTGGAAGTTTAAATAGCACTTGTGTGGATTTTGTGTTCTCTAGTTAACAAGGTCTTTTATTTACAGGAGCTGCCTGAAAATGTCCTTGCATTATTAAGAAAATGCTTGACATTTCGTCCATCCAAAAGGTAACAGGACACAAATGATACGTAAATAGATAGAATAGAAGTTATTGTGTTACAACTTTTATGACTTTATATTAATAAATATTCAATATAATAAATGATCAGTTCTCAAATTACAACATTAAGGCGCACTCTGTGTTTGTGGATATTTTTCTGTGATGACCATGTTTGCTGTTTGCCCTGCAGGCCGACCCCTTCAGACCTGCTGGGAGACCCTGTGTTTAGTGGCGTTTCGGACCTCTACACGCCCTTCAAGAAGCCCGTCAGCCTGTTCTCTTCCTCTCTTCGCTGTGCACATCTGGAACTCCCAGAAGACATCAGGGAACTTTGCAAAGGTCTCCCCAACTTGACACATGCAGCCTTACCCATCTACCCACCCGTGGGGATGGGTAGATGTTCACTTCTTTGTGTGTTTATGTGTTATTAGACGATGATGACGACTACCTCTCGGAGCGGGGCATAAATGAGGTGTACCATCTGTGGTGTCTGGCTGGGGGAGACCTGGAGAAGGAGCTGACCAACAAGGAGATTATACAGTCCAAGCCTCCAATCTGCACACTGCCCAAGTACAGTACGCACACATGTGCACACGGATGATGAAGGCATTTGATAACTTCAGTTGATATTCTATATACTGATCACACATCTCCCTCTTTCTTTCTGTCTTTAGTTTTGTCCTGGAAGACGGGGAATCATTTGGCCAGGGAAGGGACCGCAGTTTCTTACTTGACGACACAACAGTGACGTTGTCTCTGTGCCAACTCCGAAACGTAAGACCCAAACAAGGAGACGTGTACAATATTTGTATGTATGGAGAAGATGAAACCGACACAATATTTGGACCAATTACCTTTTATATATTGAAGTTGCAACAATATTGTAGGGTTTGATGTTTTTGGTTTACACCGTGAGATTCTTTTATTATTACATTACATTACAGGTCATTTAGCTGACCCTTTTATCCAAAGCGACTTACATTACATTTATAACCCATGCCATTTTACATTTTTGCCTGGGGAGCAATTCGGGGTTAGGTGTCTTGGGACACTTCGACATGGGACATGGGGCAGCCGGGACTTGAACCACCAACCTTGCAGTTCCCAGCGCACCACGTCGTATAAATATTCATCACTAATGTGCAAATGATGGCTAAATTTGTCAAAGCAAATTATAGATCTGCTAAAACAGAAAAATTACATCAGATCAAATCAGGAAAAGTCACTCACGCAATATGACAGATAAAATCAAAGACTAGACTCTTACTCTCATGTGGTCCAGCTTTGGCGGTACTTTTCTCAATTTTTTATCCAGTTTTAAAACTCTTCTACCATCATTTTGTTATAAACATAGGAAAGAAAATGGTACAACAACAAATGCTCATTTTGTTAGTTGATAACTTCTCTAATAGATAATACCATAATACATTTATGTTGTAAGTGGTTCCAAAATGCACCTTTCAAAAGAATTCAACCTTAAATTTTAAATCTGTATTTTGTTTTTTCATTTTCCAGCGGCTGAAGGATGTTCCGGGAGAAGCCTATTACCCTCTACTGGAAGACGAGTAAGCAACCTTCATCCTTCAGTCCCTGTTGTATCTCCGGTAATGTCTCATTTCCTTTACTTCTCTCTCCTTTAGGCAGTCAACTCTGCCTCAGTCCAACAGCAGCAATGAGCTGTCGGCCACCGTCACGCTCCCACTCATCATCCGAGAGAGAGACACTGAGTACCAGCTCATCCGCATCGTCCTCTTTGACAGGCTGCTCAAGGTCCGCTCCATTCAAAGTCACACAAACACACACACAAGGACTTTTTCCCCAATTAGACAGAGCGCGTAAACATTTCGGTCCCCGATCCTTTTTTCTATCAATTACTATTTGCGTTATCATTTAAACAGGCTCGTTCATTTATACTCTGTGTCGTGTGTTGTCTTCAGGCCTACCCTTACAAGAAGAACTTGGTGTGGAAAGAGGCCCGAGTGGATATCCCCCCTCTTGTTAGAGGTCTGGCGTGGGCAGCACTGCTTGGCATTGAGGTACAGGAGAATAGTCGTCCTATGTTTGGAAAAGCTGCAGTTTGAACATTGTTTTGAGTTGACATTCATCTCGTTTTTTCTTTTTTTTTAATACACAGGGAGACATTCAAGCCAAATACGAAAGCATTGACAAAGATACTCCCATCCCGACAGATCGACAGGTAACTTCTTCAGAAGACACAGCAGTATCACGTTGTCAACGTTTTGCTGTCATTCTTTTATCGGGTGTGTGTTTTTTGTGCGCGCCGACAGATTGAGGTCGACATCCCGCGCTGTCACCAGTACGACGAGCTGCTGTCGTCTCCTCAGGGCCACATCAAGTTCAGGCGTGTGTTGAAAGCCTGGGTGGTCTCCCACCCGGACCTGGTCTACTGGCAGGGTTAGACACTCATCTGGCAATTTATTTAGCTCTCACTGCATTTTTGCACCGCTGCACCCCCACCACACTCGCCCTTTGTTTGCATTATTTGCTATTGTAGTATATATGCTCGGACACTAGGTGGGGCTCATGTCACATCTTTGAAATTCCTTCCCTTAGCTACAACCATGTAAGACAATAAATGTACGTTATAAACTGTTTTCTTTCCATCCTCTCAGGTCTGGATTCACTCTGTGCCCCATTCCTGTACTTAAACTTTAATAATGAAGGTAATAATAAATTTGAATAGCTAATAACTAGGGGTGTAACGGTTCATTTTAACAACGGTTCGATTCGAATTGCGATTCGTGGTTGCCGATTCGATTCATGGACGATCTGGGTTAATTTAGAACAATTCGATTCAGTGACTTGAAATCGATTCAGTAACTTTACTGGACAGTGCAGGCAAAGTTTCTGAGATCCCTGTTGTTTCTTGTAAGGAAATCAGGTTTAAATTAATTATGGATATTATAAACAAGCAAACAACAATTGATGGCAAATGTATTAACCGATAATACCGATCGATAAGTTGGTTTGTAAATGTCTCGCTCGCAGTCGTCTCCTCCACGCTGTGTTTTGTTGTTGTTCCGAGTTTCGCGCGGCTGCCGCTGCGTACTGATGACGTCACAGACAGGCAGACTGAATCGAGTAACGTTTAACGTGTCTAAAGTGCTAAAAAAACAAACAAACAAACACACATCCATACCGTTTTTATGCTTAAATCCAATGTGCAGTTTCCAAGTATCGATACAATCGATTATGTACCATTTCAATCGATTTGTAATCGATATATGTCGTCTGGAATGCCGATTTGCGGAGCACAGATCGATTCAGTTGGATCGCAGGAATATAAGTCAATTAATCGATTCAGTGAATGAATTGTTACACCCCTACTAATAACTTATTTCTGTCACAGCTTAGTTGTGTATTTACTTCAACCTTCCTGTTTTGTTTGTTTTTTTGGCTTGCTCTCATATTTATCTTGTGCTTTTATAGCTCTGGCATATGCCTGCATGTCTGCCTTCATCCCCAAGTACTTGTACAACTTTTTCCTGAAGGACAACTCTCACGTCATCCAAGGTGAGATTTACTAGTTCCAATATCACTTATTCTGCTGATGTTAAAGCTGGTATATTTTTTTTTGTTTCTCCTGATATAAATTACACACTAGCTCAAGCTTACTTGTTTCCACTCAGGCCATCTAGTGTTTTTGAGCTAATGAAGTCAACTGCTCTTAAGTTAAGTATTAAACACGGTCAACGCATTCAGCCAAGTTAAAAAAACAAATTATCCCCGGCTGGCACCGAGCATCCAGCCCTCAGCTCAATGTTGATTGCATTTAAGCTTCATGCTGTTCCTAAGCTGTAAAAAAAAAAACTAATTTTCAGTTTGTCTTAATGGAGTTTACAGCTGAGCCACATCATTTCGAGATACGGAAACAAATGAAACTGCAAAAGCCTGCAGAGAAATGTCACGAGTAATTCTTATGTGACAACAGCTCCCCCATATACTTCTTAAACTCTGTGGGGAATGTTCCCCTCATTGTTTCTTTCCACTGCTCGATGCCCTGGAGAGCCAGCTAATGTTTATCTGTCTGGTTGGCTGATCTTTGTTCATTTACAGTGTGGGGGAAGCTGCTCGCACGACATGTTTCCACGCAGAAGTACATTTCCATGGCTGCATATTTGATCAGTAGTCTACCTGTAAAATGTCGTCTTCCTGTCGTCTCTTTTATAAAAAAGCAGTCTCTTTGTTATAAGTCATCAAATAGTTTAAAAAGCATGTAAACTTGGAAATCATTGCTACATCATTGATTTAATAAATCAAGTTTATTAGGTAGGTTTGTGTGTGTTTATGTTTGTGTTATACATCTTGTTTTCTTACTGTAAACTCTTTTCTGTGCCATTGGTTAAGTCACATTGTGCCAATGGCACTCGGGTCGGAGGTTGCTTTCTCTTGCTGAACAGTCTTTTGTCAAGTACATACAATCAGGTTTTTAGCACCCGAGCTGCGCTACAAATTATGCCCACACCTGTGTTTCAGAGTACTTGACCGTCTTCTCCCAAATGATTGCCTTCCACGACCCAGAGCTTAGCAACCATCTGAATGAGATCGGCTTCATACCGGACGTAAGTTTCCAAGAGTGCAAGTGCCGCGACGCACTGACGTCCATAGGCCTTTTTTTTCTTTTATTGCATGTCATGGACGGTAAGAAATGATTCCTGTGGTCTTCTCCACGTGAGGGCCAAAGGAAGTGACCACCCATTAGATCCCGGTGCATATCTTCTCATTGTCACGGCACGTTTTGTTCTCCAGTATTTGCGGCGAGGGTCAGGTTCTCCCCGTAGTGCACTGGTGATTTATACAGCGATTAATGTCTCCCATGCACACTTAATGATTGTCCTCGGCCTGCCTTACCTTATGTCTCTTACCATATGCCCCTCGTCCCGCCCTTAACTGCAGCTGTGGCCAGACAGGGACGAGGTTAAAGTGTCTACAGCCTCCCTGGGGTTTCAGTTAGTGTGCTGATGAATGAGTGTCACCTGTGGACCAGACTCCGATAAGAAGTGGGTCTTTTGTCACCGAGGAGTCCGCGATTAAGTCGTCCTCTTCCTCCCTCTTGCACTTTCGGATGCTGCTGTTCGTCTTTTAAAGTGGTGCAAGTGAAAGGTTGATTTTCTGCCATTAATTTAAAGTGTGTCAGAAAACATGAAATTGGGAAATAAACAGTGGTTTATGGCCTCACCTTCAACAGATGTCTCGATTCCTTCAATTTCTTACTCATCCAATTTTGGAACTTGCCAGCATCGACTTGCCTTTCAAAGGAGTGTTTTTGTTAAGAGACCAAGATGATATTGGAACAAGCTTTGTTGATACAGCTTTCATGTTTGAGGTCAATGCCATCAATTAAACCTTACAGACCATAAATCCCCTTTTTCCTCTGTGAACTTCACACAGTCTCAACTGTTGTTTTGCTGAGGAAACTAATCCATCAGCCCTAAAAGACCAAATGTCACTGCAGTATGAAATTGATTTGCTTCCCATTGATGCTTACAAAAATCATTGCTGGATTAATACATAGTGTCTTGTGCATCACACAGAAAGCACAAGTAATCTTTGGAAATGCCGCGGGTTTCAAGGACTCCGCTCCAGTAATGCCTGAAGCCATCGGCAGAGAGACCGATTGCCTGTGGCCAGCGGTTTAATTCAGGCCATTCTCAATTTGGCCACATCTGCTCCGTTGGGTTTGCCATTTACACCTTCACTAATCCAATCCGGCTGCTGGGGAGCGGTTCACTTCGGACTCCCGCTCATCGCCCCCGGACTAAGTAAAAGAGGGCTGTCGGAAAAGTTACCTGCTCTCACGCAATCAGCTATCAATTAACTTTGTGAGATGAGCTCCAGTGCTGCTGTAATATTACACAGCCTCCGTGTTAGTGGCCAGCGATCGGCAAGGTGTTTTACCAGGTGGCTAATGGTGGATTGCGTGAGCGGCCCTTCATTTTCTTTTTATGCATTTCCTCTGGGGGAAACGTTAGAATGGAGAGAAAGAAGGATGGATGAGAAAAAAAAATGATTTGTATAATGACATTCTTTGTTTGTTGCTTTCACCCCATTGAGTAACAACCAAACTCAGCAGTTTGCTCTCTATGGCCGCTTGTTTCTCAGAAGCCTCAGAGATGCGCGCTGCAGGTCTTTCAGGGATCTCTATAGTGAGAAAAGCAGGTCACTTATAACCTGTGAGCTCCCAGCGGTTCGATTTGACTATAATATTGGATAGAAAATGAATGCTACATTATCTCCCAAATGTATTCACTGTATATCTTCTCTCTTTTTCTTACCGCACAGCTTTACGCCATTCCGTGGTTCCTGACTATGTTTACACGTAAGTAGCTTTTCGTTGTCCTCACAATGTGGTTATGACGTCACTGAGCATGTTCAGAAACGTTCAGTATGAATACAATTTACTGAAAAGGTCAGTGGGTCCAGTATGGACCAGATCTGTCATTTTTTTTCTCTCGCTGTGACCTTTTCACTTCTAGCTGCTAATTAATTTCAGATCTGAAAGGAAAGGGCTTGACCGCTCAGTCCCACACTGCCTCAGCTTTTCACCATCACGTCTTCTATTTATCCCTGTTTTTTTCATTTACATACATCGTAAAAGCTTTGTTGAGGCTTTCAACTACATATTGCGGTCTTCTATAATGCAATAGTTTGTTCAGTTGTCATTGATGATCTCTAACGGGATACATGACACAGTGAATAAATAAAATTTGAAAATTGGTCCAGTGGATGGACTAAACTTGCAGTAAAAAGGCTTAAAACACAGTGGTGACAAGTAAGTGAATACATTAAATCAAGTACAGTAATTATTTTGGTACTTTTCTTTTTCTAATGTGTTTCTATTTCCTGCTAATTCATACTCCACTACATCTCCACTTCAGCTGGAGTGCTTGCTATTTTTCACGGATTTCATTGTTATTGATTAAAACAACCTTAAACTACTGCATATAAAGTACATAAAATGAGCTCCTCCTCAGCCAGCACAGCACCCAGTTCCATATCAGTAATACTGATCCAATAGTACAAGATTTATATAATAAAACATGGGCCATTTTTGTTGCCGTTACTGTTAAATGCAGTGCTTCTACTTTTGTCTTTAGTAAATGGTTTGAAGTACTTTTCTTGTTATGTAGTGCGTCAGTCTTTTCACTGTTTTGAAATAATATTCCAAAACGGTCCGCCAGAGTTGTATGGTGTACTATACTATAGTTTTTAAAAGGCAACGGTCTTTTGAATGCAGGAATCCAATCTGAACATGCGTCGTGTCTATGACTGCGTGACTAAGCAGGGTGGCAGGACGGATCTGCAGCCTTTAAAGCCTTTAAAGGGTCATCATCACGCTTCCTGTGGGCCCGCCTGCACCGCTTTAAGTAGTGACTCATTAATGCTCCGAGTCAGAAAAATAAGAACCTGGGCCTTTTCAGTATTGTATGAAATACAGTTGAGGCCGTTGTAAAAGTCGCACATTTATTTTAGGAAAAGTGATTACATTGTCATGATTTTACAGCCAGTTGAAAACCTGCAGATATTTCTATTCTAGCCTCAAGTCTGCATGAAGCGGTAACATTAAGAAGGTTCATGAGTAGGACGTAGCAGACAAAATCAATTCCAGGCGCTCTATTTCGGGATGGTAAAAATAAAAGCCTTCAAAAAATATTGATTTAAAATATTATGACATCCAACTTTCTTCCCTCACGAGAACCTTTAGGGGAGCGTTTTGTGTTTCTATACCTTGTTATGCACCTATTTATTTAAAACCTTTTTATTTTTGATTCCCCCTAATTTGATTTTGTCCACCACATACTGATGAATTTTCTCCCGCTGTCCTGTGATCATTTTTAGATGTTCATAACGAGGAAGTATTACAGAATCCAGCAATAACTCCTTGCTTAATTGTGGAACTATCTTGTTTTAATGGCATATTGCAATGTAAGAGTCCTCTCACCTTCTGTGCAGCAGAACTGGTACTTTATTATTATGTTCTTGTAATTGTAAGGGTCAGCTGGTGGTTTTCAGTATGTCATTTGTCAGCACATGGCAGCGTTGAGCTTTTATCTTCAGCAGGGCTCAGTTGGGGCTCTGAAATACGAGTATATTAATAAGGGTCACAGGTCATTGTTACAAATTCAATAATGAGCAATTAACCTCTGCCATCTAAATACGGACACATTGTACGGTAGAACTAGTTAAAAAAACTTTTTGGGATTGTAGATCTTTGCATTCTCCACTCTTATTGACAGAACACAACCCGTGGTTTACATTAAATGTAGCCAAATTGATCTTGTTCAGTCCTTTGCATGGAGGTATTGCAACACACATTCAAACACACACACACACACTCTCAGATCACTCTCGGGGCAGAGAGTGTGCGGTGTGACCCTTTTACCCCCCCTGCCCCCTTTCCTCCCCCTGAGGCAGTGCATGAGTCCAGTATTCAGCTAATGTCCTCAATCCAATATGAGACAAGGTTGCAGGGTCATCCTCAATTCTCTCTCTCACACACACACACAGATACACTTCCTGTCAGTCACATGCTCTAGTCTAGGCTGCTCAGCTGACTGCTAATGTGGGGGACGGCACCAATGCCAGATTCCACACACACACACACACACACACATGTCCACGTATACAAACGGACAAGCGCGTGCTGCGCAGCACACACACCTTTACAAACCGCGATTGATAAAAACAGCTGGGTTGTTCTGGCTCTCAAAGGGGAGGAAATATTCCATTTTTGAAAACTGCAAGTAATATCACTGAGCTAATAACTGCAGTGGGACACGTTATCGGGATAGTTTTAGTTGGCTTGAAATGGCCTGTGCAGTTTCCTTGTTCTAAAGCTCCTCAGCCCCCTGATGTTCTTCCTGTCATTTTCCCACCACAACACCCACCACAAAAACATTTTCCCAGCTGCCTCCCCCACTGCAAATATCCCTGCAGGCAACCCTGCCAACGCACAATATTGCTTGGTGTGCTTCCCATTTTAAAGCCATCGAGCCATCTTAAGTAAATGCATTATGCACATGCAAATCGCAATCATTATGAGCAAACTGATTCCCCATTTCTCTCTGTGTGCGCGTCGCATGCTATTATATCTTGATTGCATGAGCCTTTATGTGTATCCCTCATGGGGTTTGTCTTCTCAGTCACTGATCTTCAGTCATTTTGTAAAATATCTCCCTTTTGTTGTGTTTTATTTCCGTACCCTCCATACAGATGTGTTTCCACTGCACAAGATCTTCCACTTGTGGGACACGCTGCTGCTGGGTAACTCTTCTTTCCCCTTCTGTATCGGCGTGGCCATATTGCAGCAGCTCAGGGACCGCCTCCTGGCCAACGGCTTCAATGAGTGCATCCTGCTCTTCTCTGACCTGCCAGGTGAGAATATAAGAGCGCATATACATCTTTGGTAAATATTATGTCTTTCCTTTTGTCCCTCAAGGGCATTATAAATAAATATAACTTGGAAATAAACAACAACTTAACACCATCTTCATTAACTTTCTTCATAAATTAAGCAGTTCTACTGTACGAGCATATGACAAAAATACTTTTTTTCCATCACTAAATCTTACTTAAGGGTTGTCCATCTGTGCAGGAAGTTTTTTTTTTCGGAAAGTACTAATCTTTGCTAATGTGTTTTGCGTTACTAATATCCTCAAAGTAGGCAGCGCTGCTCTCCAACAGACACAATCGCAATCACAATTCAGAGCCTCGAATCAATCATTAGTTTTTGTATACCGCTCAGCGGCTAAAATAATTGAAGGAACGATCTTTTATCGGGGTATGGCATGGATTCAATTGCACTTCTCTGATAATGCTCTGGTCAGGTAAGTAGGTTTCAGATGTATTGGGGTTGATTAGGGTCATTAACGACAAGTGGGCAACAATGAGACGAGCCCCAAAACAGGTGGAGGCCAATCCAAGGTTCTCCCTCTTGATCTCGTTGACTGGTTTACCACTGTTGTTGGCTTTAGCTGGAGTCATTATCTGTTAGGGCATTGAGTGTTCCTTTCATTTTTTTTTGAGCAGTGTAGACTGATGCTATTGGGTTCTTGAGTGCTAAAATCTTCATGGGACATGGAACCAGTAAGGGTAAGTGGCACCTTCCCGGCTATTGCCACCAAATACAAGATCGTTCCTACGAGAAAAGTAGATGAGACATATATATATATATGTGTATAAATAAATAAAGCCCCACTTTTCACGGGGATGTGAGGCCAGCAGGCTGCCCCGAGGCTGTTTGCCAATACAAACATAGAGAGACATGTATTAAACATGGGAAACGTTAAACAACGGGAGAATGTGTGGTGTTGGTAAACCACACTGGGAGGAAAAGTTCAATGCAGCCTACGAGCATCAATGTAATGCACCTGAAGTTTTCATTCATACTCGCACTAAACCTGAATATAGTGTCTTAGCTCTGCTGTATGGCTGTTAATCCCAGTTGATTAGTGCATGGCAGGCAAGAGGTGTATTCCTGCCTCTTTTCTCAGGAGCATTAAAACAATCAACAAGGTGTTCAGTGGATTGATTCTGATCATAAAGCCTGATGGAAATACATCTCTGTATTTATTAATTTTTTCACAGCTTTAAACGTGAAGCTCTGCTCAGAGCACTTCCAGGTTTTTGTTTACTATATATGCCTCACGGAGTGAATACACACTGTGGACACAGAACTGTCTCTTAAGATGCCTTATCTATGCCTCTTTGTCAGTTGCAAAAAAGAGATTACTTCTGCAAAGTATCGGTGACATAAAATCCGAGTGCGCCATTCATAGTGTATGTCTTCAGAATATACCTCTCGCCTGGAGGATAGCTAACGATTCCCTTTAAAACTCTATTTCCAAATGCTCCTCAGGCCCATTTTTTTACTAGTAGAAAGACAGAATGACATTGAGGTTCTAAAACCAACCGCGATAGGGACGATTTGTCCTAAAGGGAACCTGGAGCACTCTGTAAACTAAGGCCAGCAGTCTTAAGTTCAGCGTATCCGTAACTCGCTGTGTTTCACTGTTCAATAGATTCATGTGATTGAGGCCGAAGGGAAAAGGAGCGCTGCTTCTCCTTATAAAGGTAAAATATGTTGGCCTAGAGCTGCAGTCAGCTTCTTTTGCCTGGATTTCCTGAGAGTGGCTACGACTGCCAGCTCGTTTCTGTATATCACTCCCAGGCTTATTATCGCAGCTTGTGTATACCTCAGTAGTGACAGTGTAGTATCTGGAAAAGTATATTAATTCGGAGCCGTAGACTGACCCAGTACACATTACTTGGTACAGACTGTTAAATCCAAGTTCAGCACAATATGTATCACCCAACCAAATTAGATCAGAGGTCTTACTACTGTGGGCTTTTAATCCTGGAATGTATCGGGTTTATTTTTTTTAGACATGCTTTTAGACGCGATGGCAAATTTGGTGTCTCTCTCATGACGGTAATTTCTCAACAGCTAATGGACGGATTGCCTTAAAATTCCCCACAATCATTCATGGTTCACAGAAAGGATGAAGCCTACTTTTCTACATAGTTCAGCTTGTGAAGGAATTAACAGCAAAAACTGGTGCGTTATCAGCCACCTATACTTTATTTTAGAACTAAATAGAAACTCTTTAACATGGCAAAATGCTTAACTAGGACGGTGACTATGTTACTCTTACTTCCACACTAAAGAACAGCTTCACAGAGCTGCAAGTGCATCTGTAGAAACTGTCCCGTCTTAACAGGCTGAATATTTGTATTGCGTCTACTGTTTGCAGTGCGTGTGATTCAATGCATAGGGCATCAAATAAAACATGAAGTAGGTTCCGCCATGTTTGTTAATTGAGTTCCAAAAGTTTCAAGTAAACCATGGCAGCCTCTGTAAGTTTTGAAAAGTCAGTCTGCATTTGCTCCGCGTCACCACATTTATGTAGTTATGAGTAAACAAAGCCACACACACACACACACACACTGTGTTACGGTAGATATTTTGTGATTTGTGGCACACACCTGCTCCTTCCTCACATCAGGCGGGCAGAATTGATGTCCTCATACAAGTGAGACTTACATTCATTTGTCTCAGAGCCAGAGTCCCCGTGCACCACCTGCTTCACATGCGTGTAACAACCTGAGACGGCCGATTGTGAAGCCGGAGAAACGAAACCAGATGACGGTCGAACAGTGTAAAAGGAAGGCAGTGGTCAATCAACCTCAATCAGTCAAGATACCAGCACACGCGTAAGAAGAATCCAATTTGCTTTGTGGTTGACATTTCTTTTCATTTCAGCCTGTGCGTGCTGGAAGCCCGTATTTAGTACGGATGACGGGTTGTGTCAGATGTGAAAAGGCACAAGGAACAAGCGTACGCATTTTGACTTGATCTAACGTTCAGTGAGGTGGATGAACTTTACGAGATGCGTAGGAAGGCTTGACATTTAGTTTTAAAATATAAACAAGTTGGCTCTGTTTCCACTCCTGTTGGAATAAAAGTGAGCGGTCGAGATAACGTTACAGGACGGTGGCTCTTAAATGATTCAGACACGCTCCCCGCCCTGCTTCTAGGCAGTAAATGGGGCCTGTGACCATGATTCTCAGTGGCTTGCCTATTACGCATAACACTGTGAAGTCTGCAGTTGCCAATATTCCAACGGAGAGAAGGACACTGGATTTAAAGGAAGTGATGCAGACTAAAGGTGTCGCGCTCCCACACTTGGTTCCTGAAACCGTCGATACAGTTTACCGTTACTCGCCATCCTTTGCACAATTTTGTTGTCTGCAATGTGTCAAGTTATCTGGACCACCACCAAAGACTAAAAAAATACTGAATTCTTATTATTCTTATTATGGGTTTTATGAATAACATCTGAAATTTAAATTAAAAGTTAAGCGGTAAGACCTGTTCTGCAATGTTTTGCCTCCGGAGCCAGCAATTCATCTCGGCCGCTGTTTGTTTGCAATTAATCTCATTTTGTGATTCCCATTTGCCAAATCTTGTTGCCTTGGGTAATCTATAACTTTCTCTTGTTCGGAGACTTCATCGATTCACAGTAGACCAGAAAGGCTCTCAGGCTGACAGGAGCCGTGTGTTTACTGATGATGCAGCAGCATTTGCCTTCACGGGACATTAGCATCTGTCTCAATGAGCAGAGCTGGGCACAGAAGCGACGAGCTCTAGTTATAGACGTTTAGTTCTAAAAAATAAAAAAAACACACCCACAAGATGCTGAAAGCGCTGGAGGACAACACTGCACGGAGAGGCACCTTTTAAAACATCAGCAGAAGTATGAGTAGAATGTCCGAGGTTTAAACGTTTGGTGTTGCAAGTGGATGCCGAATTTGGAACGACACATTTTCCTTCAGCATTTGGGGAAATAACTGATCTTTTTTTAAATACAATAATAGCAGGCAGCCAGCTTTAGACCTGGTTATCATATACATATGCTCTGGCAATATCTGCATTACAAAATCCCTCTTGTGTGTTCCAAAAGAAATCCTTGGAGGACAGTATAACGGTGAGAATCAAGCAGGGGTGAATGAAGAAACCTCTGGACAATAAATCAATCTCCAGGCTCCTTATGTTCTCAATATTGTTGCGGTTTACAAATAAGGAATTCACTCAACCGAGTGTTGGCTCTATAATCTGTGGTTAATGTACAAAGTATTGTTCTGTTTTGTCTGCTTTCCTATGCAGGGTTGGTTGGACCATTTATAATGGCAACATCATCACTATGTGTTTTCATTTACGAAGCTCTTTAATCTCCATTATTACGAGATCTTTCTTCCTTTGCACCACAATCCCATTCCATAAGTCCCCTTGAGTGGCTCCGTACTAAACATGCAATTGTTCTATTTCTGGCAAAAAGTCACAACCCACAACCAACACCTCCACATAATTACTGAAATATGATTTTTGGCTTTTTAATGAAATTGGCTGCCTTGGAACACCCAGCGGAGTCCATGGCTTGTTAAAACAACTATCAATCTCCTCTTCCCCCTTCCACCCGCTTTCAGCCGGGGGAGGGATTGCATGCAGTGTGCGTTTCCTAAGGAACGGCCTGTGTGCTTGTCGATGAGGAATCTTTTGCTTTTTATTTTTCACTGGAAGGAGCCGTGTAAGAAAGAGGTCTGTGAGGTCCAAGCCCATGAGAGCTGACCGACGCAGACCGGGGGCATCGCTGTGGGACAGAAGAGTGGGGAAAAGATACATCTTTTATATAATTTGGCTTGAGACTGCGCCAGGTGCAGGTCAGACCAAGGAGCACTCATTAGGCAGGCTTGCTTATTATCCACACACACAAAAAAGGGGAGTAAAAGAGGAGTGTCTGTCAGTGTTGAGCAGCGCGAAGGAAAGAATTCCTAATTTACCCAAATCCTCTGCTAATCCAGTGAGTCCCTGTGCCCTAATCCTCTCTATTCTCGACATGAGAAGCAGGCGAAAGATGGATCCAGCTGGAGAGGCATTAGGGAGAGAACCTTTTGCGCCGTTCTGAAAATGTATTTTGGAACAAGGGCAGCAACAAGCCATGACCCGTTGTTACCTCAAAGAGCCGCTGGCGCTGCTGGATGACTACTTACGATTTTTTTAAAGGCAGCAAAATGGCAAGGTCAAGCTGCTCGGCCTCCCGCACCCCATTTACATAATCTTTTATGCTTTATGGGTGGGAATCATATTTTCATTCGTTTATTTTATTCTCCCACTCGCAGCAGTTAAAACAATAGTTAATATTATCAGTAGTAATTGAAAATGAGGAGATCAGCAGAAAGCCATTGAGTTTATTTTAGGTTTTTAGTGAAATGCTATGGTTTGCAATTGGCGTTCTGGTTCAGATGTTCCCTTCCGGATGAATTGTAATTGCTTGAGTTTCCATCCACGGCCACCGTTTAGTTCAAAATATTTGATATTTGACTTTATCCAGAGTTGTTGGCTTCAGTTGAACTTTGTATTGCATGCTAACACAATCCATTAACATGGGGAATAATTGCACAACATAACTGGCAAACGTCCCGATGTTAGCACTGTTGTTGTGATTATGCTAATAGTTAGCATTCATCTCAAAGCTCTGCTGTGGTGCAGCCTTGCAGAACCGCTAGCATATAAACTCTTGCTGTATACTGAAAGCCTGCACTTTTCTTCTAAAGCTATTGATTTCCACTTTTGAAATGGTGTTGTTTTTCAGTGGATTTATAATAATTGGGTGTAGGTAATAAAAGCAATTCGTGAAAAGGGGATTTTATTGCTGCTCTGTTGTTAATGACTCTGTTGTTTATGGCGATAGCATCGACATTTTGAAATACATTTTATTTTTGCCGCACAGAAATTGACATAGAGCGCTGTGTTCGTGAATCCATCAACCTCTTCTGCTGGTCTCCAAAGAGTGCTACGTATCGACAGCACGCTCAGCCACCAAAGGCCGCTGGCGACGTCGGCTTTGGGAAAGCGGCGACATACTACTCGTCCGACTACCAGGACATGCCCAGGACGGACCTGGTGAGTTTTTTATTATTCAAACAGTATGTTTCTTACTGTCAGTGACTTTTGTTGCCCTCAGTTTTTTTTTTTTTTTTTGCTTTATCCATTTATACCGAATAACTGAAAAGACTTGGTTTCTGTAGTCTGGTGTCTAATAATATTGTAATCTTTTAGTTATTTCAGACGTATTCTTTTTTTTTCTTTTTTTTTAGAACAATGAAAATATCTGCAATATCATTGATTGTATGTCTTTTTATTACCAATTCTGTTTAAAATTACAAGGTCAGATCAGATAGCATTCTCTAACAAAGCATTATAAAATCTTTATGTGTACATTACATATACATTTATAATTTAGCTGAGGGAAGCTGAGCAAAGCAACTTACAGAGGGCACAGAACCTGAACAACAAGGATCAAGAAAGTGCAGTTTCTTTAAGAAAGCCAAACTACAAAGTGCTGTAAGCAAGTAGCATCGTAATGAAACGTGTAATGTTGAGCTGATGCAATCACAGAGTAATACTTGTCATATTAAGTAAAGGTTCTATTTTGATAAAGAAAGCATAGTAATATACTTGTTAATATTGGGCTAATGTTTACTCATGCTTATTATTATGGAAGACCAACTTTTCCTCACAAAATAAAGCGGAGATTCTATTTAAATTGTTTAGTACGTTAATGCTGTCAAAATTTCAATTTCAATTTCAAATGCACTGATCGGTGAATAATATCAGCCTCTATCTAATTAGACTAAATGTTATTTTTAATTTCTATTTTAAATAAATCTATCATTTATTTTATAACTGCAAATCCAGAATGAGCAGCAAAAAAGGCAGAAAGATCTTCTTCATATTGAATGCCACCCACAGACTCCCACAGACATTATGACTGGGAGGGTCATTTATAAAAGGTATAATACATTCTTGCTATCAGCAGCTGCTTTTAAAGTTGGGTGGTAGAGTTTATTTGTGAAATATTTGTATAGTTTTTTCTTGCTACACAAGGCAGGACTCACGGAAAAATGCCCCAACACTATTCTCTAATCAACACCTGACACTGCACTGACCCCAGCAGGCAATGTTAAGCTGTATTGATTTTTCATGCTTGAATGACTTCCGTAGGAATTAGAAGGTACAGTTACAGCTTCATTCAGAACATGACCTCCCCAGTTTTCAATTCCCCGAATGGCCAAATATTGACTTGTTTTCAAATGCATTCTCTTAACGGAAGAACTCAGAAATATCTCTACAAATGCCGAATCTTTATTTATGAAGAGAATCTTCCCATTTTCTTTGCATTTGCTCTTTTGAAAGTTAATCCAGCATCCATAGCAGCAAGATGTGAAATGTGTAATACCATCAAGTCTACCTATCTAAGTTACAAAAATGCAGATGTATGTGCAAATAACAGTAAACACATTTATTTAAAAGTACTCTGACAAACTGGTCTCAGTTTAATACTGTGCCTCTGTAATTGAACAAGACCATCATTGTGAAGATTGACTTGGCTCTGACTCTGAGGCAGAAAGGAGCCAGCTGCAGACCCGATTGAGGGAAAGTTTAGCTGCACCCTTGGAACTGCAGCGGGAAGCCTCGGTGGAATCAGGAGAGCTCAGCACCCAGCTGCAGTTTCTTTCTCTCACGTCTATTGTCTCTGTTTAGTTGTTTGTGAAGCAGCTTTGTATTGTCTTTCAGAACTGAATGGATTGTTCTCAGAAAGCTCACGTGCACTCTTGTCAGCCCGTATCTGCTGTGTGCCCAAGTGATTGCTGTAATCTTTCTCATTCATCCAAAGCTGAGCGAGATATGGGTGGGAGGTGGCATTGATCCATGGCCACATCTCTCTGCGCCCCTCGTCTTCCTCGGAAAACATTCAGGCAGTAACACGTTTTGAGATGACACGCACATAGTACACGCAACAGTAACTACACAGTACGGCTGCCGAAAAGAAATCCAGGGTTCGGAATCTGTTGATAAAATAATGTGTTGGTCAATTATCATTATTAAACATTTTGGTAGATATTACGCCAAGGCCGCTGACAAAATTCTTGTCTTGCAGTTGTTCTTGGTTTAGTCTGTTCAGTGTGTGAAATGCTGCGAGACAAGACTGTGGCAACAGGGAATGAAGGTGTATGCGAAGTCCCATCGATCAACATGCCGTCCCTCCCTTTTTAGTTGCTCTTATAAAATCAATCCAAAGAATCGGAGCAAACCGGCGCTCCTTCTCTCTTCTCTGTGGCACTAATAAGACAACCTAGACGTGGAAAAACAAATACGACGAATGCTCTACACTTCGAAATTTCTTTAAGATGACTTAACACCAGTCAATCTTGACATTTATTTATTTTTATCTCCCCCTCATTCTCAATTTCCTAATTGCTAATGAATAGCTGTGCCAGCTATAGGCGCAGCGTTTGGGCAACGATAGCGGTAAAGCGTAACATGTTCACAGAGGTGGTTGGATGGACAACTTGTAATGAATCTACAATGAATCCTGGTTCCGAATGACGTCTTTACTAATTAAGACAAGAACACAATCGCTTGAAGATCTGTGTAACATACATCAAGCAATCTCATACAAAATATCTGCATATACATTTTGGCCTTTTGCTTTACATAATGTTTAATTGACAGTTTCAAGCTGTCATTACGTTTGGGGTGACAATTCAGGTTACTGTGTCTGCCCCGTTTTTGTTTTTTAAAGTAAAGCTAATACTGCGCTTTAAAGTCATCATCAATATTTCAGCTGGAGTACATAGTACAATAAGTTTTAAATTCCTTTATGATTTCATTAACGTCTTTCACGAACACTAAACATGAAAATGAAGAATTTCAGTCATAGAACATCAAGTTGCTTATACAACACCGAGGCTTGAGGTCAAAGTCCGCCTTTGGACTAAAACAGATATTTTTCACCAAAATTGTGCATTTCCGTTGCTTTTTCAATTTCTTTTTGAAAAAATAATTCCTGTTTGAGCGACGTTAGTGCCGGCTGTGTGGCCAGAATTAAAACCGTTTAATGGTGTGTGTTTATGTGCCTGTGTGAAGCTGCTGTAAAGGAGGGGGATTTGTTGTCAGCGGTGCACTCGGATCATGGCCTCAATTATGCTGATCTTCTCTTCCGTTGTTGTCTGACTGCAGACTTGGCAGATCAAATGTGTTTGTGTGCTTTTAGAAGTGATGCTCAAACACCACAAACGGTGATGTTTGATAAGTGACTCGGTAACAATGGCGCAGTGTGAAGGTCCTTTAAACGAGTCGTCGACCTTGCCATCAGGCTTCATCCAACGTCCACCAGTTCAATACGTTATTGGGTTTCCTGGGAGTATTTGTGAGTAGATGCACACTCACAAACCACTGCAGAGGATTTGTGTCTGCTTAACGGTAGCTCGGGTTTAGCCTCATCACTGTCAGGCCAGTGAGATGCGAGAGTGTCATTAAGCCATTTTTAGCTGCCGCAGACTGCTGCTCCTGACATTTAGGTCACCGCAGAGTCGCTCCGTCAGCCACAGGCAGTGACAGTCTGCATATGTCGCCTGTTTCCGACATATAACACCCATAAATTCATGTGTAGCAAGCGAGAGACTTCGTTTTTTTTTTTTTTTTTTTACACTCAAGTAGATCTATAAATGTTGCAACTCATCATTGCTGCACACTGAAAAGGGGCTTATAGGTGAGCGCAGCCAAGCAACTGAGCCCGTTTCTACTCTGTGGAGGTGGCAGCAGTACTCGTGCACACTACTAACACTACTCAGTGGGGAAGAGCGGTCAACAGCTCAGCACTGTCAGTTGTGTCAAACCCAAAACAGCATTGGCTGCTGTGTCAGCAGATTATTTTAACCAGGGTTTGGACTCCGGAGGTCCGACGAGAACTGCGACTCCCAAAGGGTTCAAAATGTCAATGAAAGCCGATCAATCAGTTGTTTTCTAGTAATGTGCATATAAACGTTTTGCACGGGTGGTTATCAAATGTGCTTTCCCGCAGTGGTCCGTTAAATGTTTACCTGCTTTAAAGGCTTCTTGGTTTTACTCCAGTGAGTAATCTTCTGAAAGCATTCCTCAAAGAGGCTTAGTGATCCACTTGCCATTTCCGCACTTCTTTTACATGTGGTGATTAATCAAACAAATGCATAAAAAATAACTGCAGTACGCATTTATCCATCATTAAATACCCGATATTCTATTTCCTCTTTTTTTTCTCTCTGTTTACTCATTTGCTTTAGCTGCTCCCTGTATTGGACGACATGCTAATTGTGGTCGATGTTGACCAGCAGACATTTGAGTGCACAAAAGTGTGATTAGTGCACACACATTAAAACGGCCAGATGCACCGCTGCTCCGGCGATTAGATGGTGGTCAACGAGACTCGCGGTAATCATTGCTGATCACAGCAGAGAGTCCAGGCAGATCAGTACGACTCAGCTGAACAGTAGCAGTGTTTCACTACGGATGGAGAAGTTGGTGCATCTGTGTTTTCTTTGGATTGGGAATCTGTTTCATCTTCACCAATAAGGACATTAAAACATATGTGTACCAACATTGTTTCCTTCTAGCTTCTATGCAAAATCAGCTAACTATGCTCTGATGCATCGTGGTCATGCTCGTTCTATAACGTCCTGCTCAGTTTTATATTTCTTAAGGTTTCCATTTCTCAATCAGTGTACACCTTTTTTCCCCATTAAATTCCTAAAATAATTCCAAGGCCTTTGGGAATCATAGAGGTATTAAAGTGTCTCACCATTTGCAGAATCCATGATTCGGCCCCCTGCAGCCACGCCTGTGGCTCAGTGCCTTAATGAACCCGTGTGGCATCCCAAATGGAAGTTGCTGGCAACCGTGTTGTGATCACTGCTGCCGGGCGTCTGTGGGGCTCTCTGACCCGAAATACCGGGTCAGCTTGACAAATTGTTTAAAAGGAGGATCGTAAAAGGCTTCGTTAATACAAATTACATTTAGTTAACACTGAAGGCATTTAGTCTTAATCACTGGTTTCTCAATATATAAGAAGCAATAATATCCAAGTCGATTATTCTTTCTGTCCTTGATTACTTAATACCGCATCCCGTTTTTCTCCTTCGTATGATCTCTTTTTTTTTTTTGTAGTCTCGCGAGCCGTTGGCGCTGTGCGACCTGAAAGCAGAAGTATCCCCGAGGATCTCGGCCGAGGACTTAATCGACCTCTGTGAGCTGTCGTTGGTCGGACCCGCCAAAAGGACCAGAGCCGGCAAGCCCAAAATCATCGCTGTTGACATCCGCAGTGTGGAAGAGTATCCTTTGCCATTTGTAAAGTTGACTGTGTATGTGTGTGTGTGTAGTTTAAATACATTGTGCAATCCTTCTCTGGTGAGGCAGATCAGGAAACTTTGGATTGTGTCCAACAAGCGAGAACATCAAATTATATAAATTATTGCCGGTTTTAGGTACGTTCATTCCCAGTTGAATTTATTTCAGCAAACTTTCTTCCAACTTTAACTTTGTGGGAAAGTTGCTGGACAGAGTTGTGATCGCGCTTTCGTGGAAGAATTATTTTAGCTTTTTGTAACTTTTACTTACTTACTTGTCCTGGTGCCAATGCTTTGCACGAGATTTAAAAATGAGCCTCTGGCACAGCGAGTAAACCAGTGAAATTTCCACCAAGTAGGAACAGATTCAGGGTGCATGGTCTACTTTAGTCAGGTGCTGCCAATATTCTCTCCATGTAACATTGAGTTGG
Source organism: Gasterosteus aculeatus (assembly GCF_964276395.1). NCBI lineage: Eukaryota > Metazoa > Chordata > Actinopteri > Perciformes > Gasterosteidae > Gasterosteus > Gasterosteus aculeatus. Next base: position 15,515,990 of record NC_135696.1, on the reverse strand, counting down.
ACACATTACATCCGCCCAGGCGGCCCCACCACATCCTGCCCTCTGAGAGTTGGGGGGATTAAAGAAGCTTTACCGTTTGCTAAACCAAAGTTTCCCATTTTACATGGTTTGTTTTTCATTTTCTTTCATTGGAGATTACACGTTGCTTCATTATTTGAGAGGATTCTCCACATATGAAATTGAACTGAAATAAGGCGTCTTTTCCTGGAGTTTCCACTTGACACACTTACCATAAATAAATGTAGGTCTCCCAATCAAACAAACTCCCTGTAAATCCCTTAGATTCGTAATGAAAATGTCAACGGCCACATTCAATCCATCCTATTTCAAAACTGCACAAATAAGAATATTTCAGAATTAAATGGATGTTGCAAATGGGCAGTTGTTAATCAAAGCTAGGAGTGTATTGGCCCAGAGGACCCTGCCCCGTACAAGAGCCCGAGGACCCAAATAATTGAGCCTTAACCTTCAGATCAGCGCACCGGTTGTTGTCTAAGGGGGTAAAAGTGCCGTTGATCAATAGGGATTAGTGCATAGAGCGAGATTTCAAAATGTCAGTTCCTTTGGCTAAATTCCTTCCATGAGCATTGTGATAGACAGCTCCTCAGGCGGACTCTCGTGGATAAAAGGAATTTGACCACTTTAGAGGGATTTGGCAACCCGTGTTCACCTTTCTTTGGATCTTAGGTAAAGCTCTGTTGTGGGTTTCTGCTTTTAGAAAAAAGTGGATTAAATTCTGTGGAGTTAATCAGGACAATCTAGATTTGTCTGAGTAGGTTCCTGGTGGTTATTCTCTGCTATAAAACAAATGCCCCCTGTTTTTTCCAAGGTTAAATGTACGGCAATAGGATCTGTCAGTTCATGGATTGTATGCTGCGGTATGTAACTGACTGACTCGATATGTTCTTGTGGCAGCTGGTGTGATGTGTTGAACATCGTCCTTTGACCGAGAAAGAAGCACCTCTTGTCTCGGTGATACGGAGTAACAATGTCAACAGAGCTACGCTCTCTGAAACGGGACAAACACCTTTTCTCAAGAGTTATTATTCCATTACATACTACTGTGGGATTGTCCACTGTCCCCGTGCTGATGCTCACTCCATTTTCCACTAAATCCCTCACTAAGAAGCCGTCTTTTTCTTTTCTCTTTTTTCCTCTTTTCATTGTTGCTGCTGGCTGCCTCATTACATCAAACATAATGCGTCTGTATTATCCCTGCGCCTTCACTCCCTTTAGTTAAAAGAGCTAGAGTTTTTTCCCACACTGCAATGTAGAAGCTTGCATTACGAGACTTTTCTATTAGAAAACCATCATGACCAGCAGTATAAGAAGCTGTCTCATTAGGATATTGGTGAACTGATCGGATATTGCTAATTATGATCCTTTTTTAAATCTGTGTTGCCCGAGGGAATTCAAACAGGGTCCCTCACCCACTCAATGCTCTGCTCCTTAACCTCACGGCTTTTAGCTTCAGCAGAGGCCACATTTCTGGCAGCATCAACATTCCCTTCAGCACATCGTTCAACCCGGATGGTGAGCTGGTGCAGTGTCCTGCAACCGGAATCCTGCAGAACTACAGAGGACGGGTCATCGTGATCATCAGTCACGCCATGAAAAGTGCTGCCATGGTGAGAAAAGCAGCCACACACGCACACCAACAGGTCTAAACTCTTCAAGTATTACGTACGTCCAGCATGTGGCTCTTCTAAAGCCCCGGCCTCTCTCCAAGTAAACTGTATGAGGCATCTGGATGGAAATTCATGCCATTCTCAAGATTTACTGTTTTGAGTCCAATGCATTATCCAGATTCCCAACCAAATTCAAGATTTTTATATGAAATTACTCCCAAACACCATAATCAAAAGAATCACAATGGAAATTTTCAGATGCTAATTACATAAATTGTTGTTTTTGACGTTTCAGGGCACAAAAATAACAGCATAAGAACAGAACTGAAGATTATAGTGATCGTTACATATTCTCCTTTCGTTCTCTCGTTAAATTATCTAAACATTCAAAAAAGACTCAGCAGCTTTCGGCAACATCCCAAATTAGAAAATATTTCCTCCCTCTGCATGTGTGGAAGTTTGAGAGGGAAAAAAGTAGTTCTCCTTAATTGAAGGCAAGGCCATGGCAAGTTTATTTTGAATAGTGCATTTCTAAGACGAGACAATTCAAAGTGCTTCACATAAAACCATTAAAAGCATCAAAATATAAGGCTAATAATAAGAGCTAATAGAATAAACGTTGCAGTGCAGTTTAATAAATAAAATACATTCTTAGAATAGTATTAAATGCAGCCGCAAACCAAAAAGTCTGAGAGTCTCAGCAGAGCTGCAGCTTTCTGGGAGTCTGTTCCGTACATGTAGAGCAGAAAAAAACTGAACTCTGCTTCTCCATGTTTTGGTTCTGACGAAACATGAGTGATAGATTTCTTTTAGGGAGCAGCAGAAAGTTATCTGTTTCTAGCTTGGTTAAAAATAACCAAAGGAGAGTCGGGGAAGAATTCTTTCAGCAGATGGACTGAGATGTAAAAGCAGCTGTTTGTGAACTGTTTATGGCTCATGTATGAGAATGCGGCCTTAGAAAATCTGTGCTGTTATACAGCATTTGTGTATTCATGTATCATCATTATCTACCTATTTTGAAGAAAGATCACCATCTTCATCGTCACAAATGCAGCCAAGTCTGATGACTATTTACCGCTCCTGCCCAGTGTGGACAAACCCGCATTGGAAATTCCACATCTGACGTTCAGCCGTGCAGATCACAAAAGTAAAGGTCAATAAAAGGCCTTGGTTGCCACGTAAATGCCATCCGCATCTCTGTGCATCAGACCATTATCATTTACTGTGGGGCAAAGCAATGGATGCACTCTCTGAGCTCAGGCTTTAGCGTGCACCTCTAACATTTAAACCCTACTGGCATTCAGAAGTGAATCTCATTCCCCATGATCTGTTTTTATTTGATTCAGTTGATTGAATCTCTTTAACCGTCCTCATCAAGCTCTTGGATGTGTGCGCAATAACCTAGGAAAACAGAATATGTTGTATTTTGTTTTGTTTCTCTTTGAGAGACACTTTATATGCATGAAATATATTTATCAGGTCAATCCTTACGGTATTTCAGAAGGATTCTTTTGCAGATAAGTTGTTGCTTGGTCTCACTCTGCTCTTTGTTTTTCAATTTATTTTAGATATTTAGACAGCATGACTTCTAATGTGTTTGTGAGCTTTGGCTCAGGGCAAAAAACATAGTCGCGCAGAGATTGCCATGCACATCGGTAGATCAAAGGCATGGCAACAGTGAAGCAAAATAGCAAAACAAAATAGCGAGTTGGAAGGTGAGCCTGAGGTACAACTAACGAAATGTGTTTTTCCTGCTTTTGAAAAGAAAACTGCTTAATTATAGGCACGTGCATATTTTATTAATCTTCTTTCTTTCACTTTAGTTTAGACTCTGGACTGCGTGTGCATGTGTAGACTGTATTTGACTGATGTTACCGTGACTCCCCTCTTTGCTTCGTTGCACCTCAAAGAGCTGGGGGAAAAAAATAGCCCTCTTAAGTAGTTTGTGAGGGTGCTGTGACCTTGCGTATTTTGCAGCATTACTTCAGCCACCCTCAACCTGAGCAGAGCTCTAATCCAAAAACCCAAATAACTGAAGTCAGGGACTGTTCAGGGAAGTGCCACGCATTTTGGATGTTGGCTGGAAGGAAACTATAACTGCTTGTTCCTTTTTTTTCCTGTCCTCCCAGTTTGCAGTACACCTGGTCAAGGTAAATTTCCAACGGGTCTCTATCCTGGACGGTGGGATCAACAAGCTGAAGCCCACTGGACTCCTGACCGTCCCGTCCCCTCAGATCTGAGCACGTATCTCCGCACACTGACAAAAGGGGCGTTGCATTCCGACTTGATATTGAAGCAAAGAAAGAGATAAAGACTTTTTTGTGATACACATGTGAATTAAATCGGTGCAAAATGAAAATATATTAACAAAATTAGATTTTTTATTTTATTTTCTGCCTTCTGAATCAACTACTTCTTCTGAAACGACATCTATGTGTCATAGTCGCTTTGCACTGATAAATGTAGCTGCCTATGAATATCTCGTTCTGAGCCGGTCGATATAGGGAACTGTGTGCTGTTGTAACCTGAGTACACGTCTCCATCATGTACCATGACCTCAGTAATAGACATGTAAATGAATGAGCTCATTTTGGCTAATTTCGCCCAAACTGAACATTATAAGTCTCGCGGAGCTGTTGTAATGATTTGTGTTAAACAAGTGTATAGAATTAAGGGGCAACTGACTGAATGTTTGTTTTAGAAAGGATAAGTGATTTGTGAATTTGGTGATTTAACTTGACCTGTGAATTGTGTCTACTATGTATTTGAGATGCCATAGAAATAGATTTTCTATCATGTTATAGTTTTTTTCTAATACATCTATCTGATGAATAATCTAAATAAACTTTAGGTGAACACTCAATTTGTACTGTTTTAATTGATTTTCATAGTCTCACATGTCAAAGGTGGTTTGGTTTTGGATCATGGGCGATGCAGACTCAAGACATCATTATTGCATCATCTTTCTGTGGTATTGTGAAAGAATGAAGTGTTTGAACATCCCAAAGATTCGTTTTACCTGAAATTAAAAAACTGGAAACTCCAACAAAACAGTGTTTAAAAAGAGAAATCGGTGTTAATTACTTCAAGACTTCTATCAAGAGTTCATCCAAGGAGTCTCAAAGGGGAAAGAGCGACGCATGCATGAAATTATTCCAACAGTTCGACTGCAATAGATTGGTGAGGAAATACATTTAATGTTACTTCTTCTATATTTTGCCAATGCTATTTTCATAGTGATATCAGTGTGTACAAGTTTCTATGCACTATGCACAGTTCATCTGGTAACGGTTGCACAAATGTTTAGAAAGGTAATTATGTTTCTCTCCACCAGGATTTCTCTGCTTGCCCGTGTGAAAATGACCGTATCCGCGACTAAACTCCACTTTTAACAATCAAGCTGGTGGGCACAGATGGGCCGAGCGAACGCACCTGGCTCGTTAGCCTCAACGGATCTTTATCTTTCAGAGTAACTCAATATAATATAATATATTAAAAAAACAGCTGTGGCTGGTAGGAATGTCTTTCGTTTTGAAGGTATATTGTCACACGATGGAATAGATGAAAAGTCAAAGCGAACTAGTGACGATCCCGCTGAAAAGCGAGACCTTTATCCTCATGGTGGGGCTACAGGAAACATCAGTGGATCACCGAAGTCATTAGGAGTCATCCTCATGGGACCATGACTGTCTCTTTTTCCAACGGCAGCTGGATGCCCAACACACATCTCCACACAACAACCTCCAGTAACCACGGAGAGCACAACATGCGGCGCCACGATGCTGCAAACATTCCCTGGCGTCAACACAGCGGTTCAGCGCATGTCCACCTTGTGGCCACTCGGCAAGCAGTCCGCCGACTTTGGAAGGGCCCAAATCGTGTGTATGTTCAAGTTGTTTAAAGAATATGCTCTTCATGTCCTGCTAACTAAAACCGTATTATATTGAATAGTGACGCAGGTCAGACTTAAAACATTCTAACCACTTATTTTCTAAATCATGATGTCATCAGATCCCTCTTGGCCACAGGACCATTTTAGTAAGACCATGTCAAGGAGAGCTTGAAGGGTTAAGCGCTGTGATCAAAGCCAGAAACCAGAATCTTAAGGTCCGCCACACACACACACACACACACACACACACACACCTCTATCCACCGGTGGGAGAAAATAGTGTGGCCATTTGAATATCAGGAGGTGTGACCTCCTCAGATGTCGGCCAAATTCATCTTGAAATTGACAAAAATGGGAAAGTGAAGTGGAGGCTCTGTCCTCATGTGGAAAGAAGCATGCATGGGATTGTTGTATGCTGATCAATTTAACGACAACAAGTGCTGTATTAAATCGTAAGACACATCTTGCGTTTTCTTGGTTCCTCAATGAATATCCCGTGCAGAAAATAAACACATGTTTGTTCTTTTCAAGCCACATCTTCCCATTTGTTTTCTTGTGCGTGATGGAGGACGTCAGTACTGTTCCCTCATATTTAACCTTCCCTCACATTGCCTTCACCAATGTCCCGGTAACACTGACAGATTTCCTGACAGCAGAACACAGTCTGGGAAGGTCTATTACCTTCATTCAGCCAGAGGCCTTATTCTCTATTCTTCATGGAGCAAAAAGATTTCTAATGTTTCCCGTCTCTTATTGTGTGCTCTGCCACTTTGTCTGTTTATGGGTTCAGTGCTTGTAAGAAAAGAAAAGCGAGGATTTTCTTTGTCACGCTTCAAGAGATACACGTGAAACCTCACAAAGCAAAACACACACACAATTGCAAACACAGAGGTACTAGCAAATACACACAATTGTGTTATCTATTGGTTCTGGCCTTTGGATTGCTTTTTGCTGTGGTCGTTTGTATTGATAAGGGGCCTGTTTGCTTGCCCTTTTGGTCCCGGATACGATGGCTGGATGGAACATTGAGATGTCTTAAGGTCTTTCGTCACAGGTCAGTGATAAGACTTTTGATACAGATCATACAGAATATCAAAAGTGCCGAGTTTGATTCATTTCCTGTATTTGCTCTCGATGTGTGCGTGTGTGTGTGTTTCTGACAGAGGGTGAAGGAGCGAGAGATAATTGTTTTATTGATTTCAAGAATTGTGTTCTTGTGTGTAGTATTTGGCATGATTGTGTGGTGTGATGTTAGAATTGGACTAAAGACTAAGAATATACTATAATTTGATGTTTTTAAGGCATTTTACTGATTCTTACGGTTTTTATGTTTTATAAAATATGAAATGCATGATGTACGAAGTATGAATTTTCAAAACATGCAAACTGACTTTTATAACCATTTAAGGCCCACTATATTATGATATATCTCATGACATTTTAACTCCAAACTATGATTGGAATTATTTTATAAAACTCGTTTTTTGACTTTATATGATATTCTTATATACAGTACTGTCACGGTGTGGTTTCACTTCCTGTTGTATTTTGTAGTTTTCTGCCACTCGTGTCCCCGGGTAACTTCACTTCCTGCCTTGTCCCGTCATCCCCTGTGATTGTCTAATAGTTTCCACCTGTGTCCAATCACCTGCACCTCCCTTGTGTGTTTAAGCCGTGTGTCTCCTGTGTCACTGGTCGCGTCATTGTCTTTTGCCACGCATGTCCTTGTCCTGTCTTTTGTCTTGGATGCCCATAGTTTCTTGCCTGAGTGTTTTTGCCCCTTGGATTTTGGACCTTTTGACTATTAAAGTCTTTTTGTTTTGGAAAAGTCTGCGTTTGAGTCCTGCCTTCCACCCTCAACCCCGACAAGTACGTCATTGGTGTGAGTATATCTCACACCAATGACGTTAATGGCACACTGAACCAAGGTATTGTATGTCGTACTATTCTTTGACTTTCATATTGCATTGCAAATGCCACTCCAAAGCCGCACACGGGTAAGTTCCCCGTGTCAGTTGGTATTGAAGGGAACTCTCAGAAACCCTCCACTGAGTCCTTCATAATGTGCCGCAGACAACCACCATAGAAAACCAAAAATAAACCACTCAAATAACTACAAATACCATTTTTACCAAATGAATCTTAGAAGTAATATATTATTCTAGTTCCAAATAGTGCCAGATGAAGCAAAGTGGACTTGTTGGGACGCAGTGTTAATTAGATTTTGTGTAAATTAAGCTAAAGTCATTCCATTCACTTAAGATAGAGACAGATTGGGATTTGATACTTTATCATAAGAGAGATAGTTTGAAAATCTGCGGCATTCTTTTCAGCTTTAAACTACACAAGTTGCTTGATCATCACCAAAATACAAAGCGTGAAAGTATTAGAGAACATGACCAATGTATTTGCTAAGGTTGTTTTCAACATTATGGAAATAGTATTTTTACCATGAGACCAAATTACTCTCCTCTTACTCTTTTTCCCTCTCGGAAGTTGGAAAAATGCCACCTGTTATACAAACGCCGTTGGTATCTGTGCTCCCACCGTGTGCTCATACGAGACAGTACGCACAATATGCAAAGCTCCACAGTCAAAAGCACACCTTCAGGAAAATAATTGCCCTTAGATTCATAATATCAGTCAAATTATTTTATTTACATACTGGTATGGATACATCAAAATTTGGTGGATGCACCCACGCATACAGAAAACCTTAGAATTCCAGACAGAGCATTTCACCATAACACATTGAGATTGAGATACACAGCCTCGCACAATTTAAGGTTTCAATCTGGATGCGTATTCTTTCAGTAAAAGTTGATATACCATTTTGAAATCCAATTAATATCACTGTATGAATTCACATAACGTATAAACCACACAACAAATCAGAGTATGTACACACAACTACATTTACAATAATACATTTTTTGAAAGCCTAAAAATGGGTTGGTATTCATTTTATAACAAACTGCACTTAATATAACAAAGCACATACTGTTGAATAGAAACTAAGTGTTGATTTGCGAGTGTCAGAAATCACACACAGATTCAGTTTGAAACAAAGGCCATAGAGAGCTCAAATAACTTTAGGAGGCTTAAACAGAAGATTGCGGTAGAAACGGTGCTATATTTGAAACCCCTCAGATCTTTTAAATACTGTGACAAATAACTTCTTTCATTTCAAAGCTGTGCTGTAAAACAGCTGCAAGACAAACAGGGCAGGGCTGTATGGACTCTCTGGTGGAGGTTTTACTTTGGGTCTAGAAATAAAGGCTGCCATTAACAATTGGTCTTTTCCACGCTTTTGAAAAATCCTCCTAATCTCAAAGAAATGTATACCAGCAAATCAAAAGCCAAAGCTTGCGGCTGGAGGATCAAAGCGAGGCAGAGAGTGAGAGAACGATCCTCTCACCAGGGGGAGTCGGGAGTGGCCGTGGGCCCCTCAGCGACGTGGCTGGGGGGGGCTGCCAGGGCCGGGGGGGGTAGGTGGAGGACAATTCCATGGAAAGTTGGATCATGCAGGTTTTATGGTAACAAGGTTATGGAGTTAGGTGGGTTTTTTTAGATGAAAAGGTAGACATATAACGTTGTTTTATTCATGGACAGTCAAAGAAGGGAAGAAACTCGCTGTTCTGTAGACACACAACCTGTTGGATATCATTCACAGAATGGCTGAAAGGGGTGACGGCGGGTGTGTGGGAGGGGTGAGGGTGTGGGGGGGGGTCAGCGAGAGGCCAGACGGATTGAGGGGAGGTCACAATAGAGTCAGTTCTCTTAAAGATGAGTTCCCCTCTTGTTTTCTTTCGGCCTTTCTCTGTTCTGTCAGAGTCTTCTGAGATTGTGCTCTTCTGTGCAGGAGCCTTTCCTCAGGGTTATGTCGTCCACAGCCATCTCCCCGATCCTGCCTCGCCCACGTTCCCCCTTGAGGATCACCTGGTGAACCGCACACAGAGTCATTACGAGTAAGGAACGAACCCCAAACGCTGCCGACGTGCATTTCTACCCAAAGCGGATGTCAATCTAACATTTTGCAGATTCACTCTCTAAATGCAGACTGCTGCTTCGATGTATTATTCATCAACAGGAACACACACATTTGATGAACTTCCAAAATGTCTGGAGAAATAATCATTTAAAATGAAAATTGTATGAGTGAATTGTTAAACAATTACTGTTCACTTACACTCTCCAGGCCGGTGCCCCATAGTGTGATTTGGGTGTGCCTCCAGCCATTTCCACCTGTGCGGCCCCAGACGGCGGGGCTGTACTGCTTTCCCTTCTTTACAAACACCTGCAGCATTCCCACGTGGTGGCCCGCCATCTTGTGCCGGAACGACAGGCACAGATTTCCATCGTTCCAGGGCGGGTTGAGGGGGAGCACCAGCCGTGCCCCTCGCCCGGTCCTTTTGTTGCCCGTCTCGGGAATGGTGAGGTACCTTCCCCCTTGGGAAGTGAATTGTATTACAGAGAAAGAACGCACAGTCAACATGGGGCTACATGGAAGCCTACGTCAGAAAACGAAGCACAGAGGAATGTTCCGCCTGGGCTTTTTTTTTGTTGATAATTTCATTTTTTCAGCAACATTCAGTGGCACGCTGTGTCTGGAAAAACAAGTTGCTGTTGAGTTTTTCCAACTGCATACCAAAACTTGTGAATGCAAGTCAGTTTCTTTTAATCGAGCCATGAACTACATCCAGTAGACTCGTCGTATTTCGGTTTGAAAAAAAGAAATGGATATTTTAAAAAGACTTGACCCACTTTCATCACCTTTAAAGTACAACCGTTTGCCGGTGGCTGGTAGGATTCTTTTTATTAATTCATGTATTAGTTAGTAATAAAAGAGCTATATAGTTTGAAAAGTTTCAAAGCGCCTCTGGCTGATAGACGATTAATGCTTTTTGCATTTTGCCTATCTAGCAGATATGTGTAGGGCTGGTGTTAACCACAGGGGGGGTGATAGGCTTTCAGCATATGTTATGAGCCCCTCCAATGGCCTTCGCTGTCTATCAACATAACCTGCGTCAGAGCGCAATGTAGTAAAAGATTTCCTTGAATAAAATACTATTCATAGTATATTTACTACATGCTACTGAAAAAGGTATTATTTCATGTCAGGCCCCAGATTGTGATTTTCTAGCGAACGTGGAGGTCTGGGTAGTTATCTTTATTTTCTCCCTATGTGTCTGGAAACACACCAGTAAATGCAAGTTTAAGCCAGTTGGCAGAAGAAGCCAGTTGTAGTTAGTGTTGCTTAAAACAGTGCCAGCACGCGTCACTGTTTAAGTCTTCACAGCGTGTCTAATGAGTCCTCTCAACATAATCCATCACGTTTTCTCCTCTCCTCTGGAACACAAGAAAAACAGTGTCGTGTTCCCATTTCATGTGAGCCACAGGTATCACTGACGGGACGCGTAATCTGTTTCTCGTTTATTTGCATCGCTTCGGAGAGCAAAGCACTAATCCGCACAAAAGATAAACAACTTCCCGCGAGTCACTCTCGTCTTGACCTGTAATTGAGCAGAACAAAACTGAGCTGCTTACATTGCCTGACTGTGTGTGCGTTTGCATGGTATCCGTTGGTATTCTCATTTCTATTTAATTACTGGAATAAACAAATCTCCTCATAGGAGTGGGTCAGAACGGGCCCTTCAATTACCTGACGGGTCAGGCGTCGTCTCCCAATGCAGGTCTCCATCTCTGTCCCTGATCCAACCGCAAAGACCATCATCGAAGGAGCAGCTCAGATACCCCGAATCTGAAGAGAATAAAACACACGTTTTCACAGAGTTGTAGGACGCACGCGCATGCAGAGAGGCTTCATTCGGCCCTCTGCACTGCCTCACGTGAGCACTGCTGTGTGACGGCAGCATTGCAAGCAGCAAGAGAACCGTGGATGATTGGCTGATGATACGATAAAGTAAAAGATATTGGACATGTTGGGGACACAAAAAGGGAGTTGCTAAAATCTCAATTGAAAATGCATTCCTCTCAAACTATTTGTAATATTATATTATATTAAAATACACTAACGTTACAAAAGGCAGGCATAGTATATCATGACTGTTTTCTTTCCCTGTGACTAGATGTGTCTAGATAATAGAAATACAGGAATGCAGTTGCGGCATCATCCAAGCATTGCACTAGAAATTGGTTTGAAGATAACAATAACACCCATAATTTAATATAAAGGAGCATTTCCAAAAAACACTTCTCCGTTCATTTCCTGAGCCAATAAAAACGGGCTTTCAGAAAAAAGGATGCACCGCGCGTCAAAATAGAGACATAACTAAACCATTAAGGAATATAATCTGCATACCATTAACATTAATAGATCACATCAAACAAATATGAGTCTGAAAACGCTGTGTGTGTACACCGAGTGCTGTGGAACTTACGAGCGGAGCCCTGACGTACTTCAAAATGCTCAATTAATCATTCAGGCAGGCAATCAAGCAAGCAAAATGCGAAAAGTCTGGCGGTTTTGAGCTGAGAGCCATTATTTCAATGGATATTGACCAGATGGCACGTCTCACCTGCGGGTGAAAGGCCCATCAAAACACATCTGGCCTCACTAGAGCGTCTTGGCCTCGGAAGCAACCGCTACAGGGTTTGATAGCCGCCCGAAGCAAATGGGGCTCGTTCGTCATCATTTGAGGGGTGCTGCCGATTGTCTCTGTCAAACGTCTGTCAAGTGTCTGGCGCTCACCTGGGTCGTCCTTGGCTTCGTCTGCCGTGTTCCCGAGCTCGATGTCAAAGTCCACCCCGAGGACGGCGTTGTTGCCGTGGTTCCGAGGGACTGGGGAGAGACGCAGGTTCAGATAAAAGGGTCGACGGAGGTGATGTTTTTTGCTCACTGGTATCGCTGCTCGCGGTTATTGTGTGGCTTTGTTTCATTACTCGACAAGGACTCTGGAAGGATGAATCAATGACATGGTTTAGTGGCTGCAAAACCACATACGTGCACATTCAATAACACAGCGCATGATCAGAATGCGAGTCGAATGTGAATCATAACAACAGAGGGGCTGATTGGTCGGCTGGCTGAAAGGTTCGTGATGCTGCGTCCAGGCAATATGTTGCTGCTACACAGCACAGCGCCACAGTAAATACAGTACTCAGTCAGCCCGAAAATAGCCTCCCTCCACTTCTCTACTCTACTGGGGGGGGGGGGGGGGGGGGGGTCACACTGCCAAAAATACTTTGACGGACAGGGGTGAGATGGAAAGTGGTTTCTCGTACTTCAGCAACAAGCCTTTTGTAGGCAAAAGGTGGTTTAGCTCTTTTAACCCAAATGAAAACTAACCCTTTTTAAACGGACGTTGCCAAGTGTCCAAAAAAAATGTAAAAGAGAGAGAAGCGTCATCTTAATATCAGTAAGATCCCAGACAGATTCTTGCCACACTGGAAATGTTGCCCCAGTGCCCCAGGCTCCCAAGCATGTGCCCCCCCCCCCCCGCCCCCCCCAAACACCCCACACACCCCAAACACCTGGCAGACTGCAATGTAGCCGGACAGGAATCTGACAGTGGGGAGGTCACACTCACACCGGGCTCTGGTAAAGTGACCCTAGTAAATGAGGTATTTGTTTAACAACTATGTTGAAACATTTACAGTTTGGGAGATTGAGGAGGAGATTGATTGATTTATCTAATCTCAGGATAGATCTTCACATCTAATTTGAGCAGTATATTTCCCCCAAATAAAGAATTGTTTGTTAAAAAGGTTGAAGGTTTTCACTAGACACACGAGAGCACACCTGCGCCTGTGGCACAGCTGAGGCATTCTCATTCTGCCATGAGGATCTGATTCAAATTATTCCTATTTCCATGTAATTACCTGAATAATTGTTCAGCAGTGTCTCTGCTCCCTCCCTCTCTGATATTATTCAAATCATCTTCAGGAAACTGTTGATTTCTAGAACTTCTCTGCCGTGATGCAAAGTATGAGATTGATGTCTCCTTTAGGCAGTGCAGACAGGTGTTAATGTAATCTTCTTTCCACTTTCCCTTTTCAAATTATTAGAAGCCATCTGGCCAGGTGAACAGGAACCACAGTATCTCACCTATTATCCTGTACTTTGCTGTTAAATCTCACTGTTCGGTTCAGTGGCTTTCACTGTGCCTACAGTGACAGGCATGCCACAAACACACTTTCATCCATGTTCAATTGCTATTTTTAGTGCAAATTATACTGTGCAAAACAATAAAGTATCACTTTTGTTACATTAAACCGTAATAATATGCACATTTACTGAAACTACACGTGTTATTTTGTGCCAATGAATCCCAAAAGAAGAAAAGTGTAGTCTTAATACAAAATGAATACTCCCCAACATCTCTACTGTCTGACTGACTGGCTGTGGTCGCTTTGAAGTTAAAGCCATTTAAATTTTTAAGGATGTACATGTACACTGTGGATGAATATGCGTTCGGTGCTCTGTCTGTCTTTTCATGAGATCTGTTGAAGAATATAAAATTTTCCAGTCTCATCTCTTAAATATTGTTATACAAAATCTGAAAATCACCTTACCTACCAGATTAAAAAAAGAAAGGAAAGAAAAGTAAGCTGTGTTGTAAGCTTTGCTCCTGAACTATTTCCCTTTTCACAAGTCACAAGGTAAGGATATCATCTTGTTTCAAAAAAGCACTCCCATTATTTATTGATGCATGAATTTGAAACATTTATGTCAGTGCATCATCTTCTATACCTCAAATCCTTAGTTTTCTTAGGGTTTTTTTTCTCCTGGAGCCAATCACAGGCGAGAGGCGGGTCGCCCCCCGGACTCTTCACCAGAGTCCGACAACCATTCACTCTCAGGGGCAATTTTAGCGACGTCAATTAATCTAATCTAACCCCAGTTAGATTAATTGACGTCTCTGCAGTGCAACCAGAAAGGTGCTGGACGGGCTTGAACCCGGGACCTTCTTGATGTGAGGCGACGGTGATAATCACCACAACCACCGCGCCGCTCCGGGAGAAGAAAGCGGCAGATAATTGCAGCTTCAAAGAGAAATCTCAATCAGCTGGCATTACTACAGCATTTTTATAATTAAATTCTGTAATTTAGATTTCATTAAGGACATCAAGCTAGAAAAAGAGTGATGGTGCCTTTTGGATGTAATTGCTGTCACGGATCCTCGCTAGACAGGGTGTGTTGTTTGAAATGTGGATGAACAGCGTGGCTGAGAACATTTTTCTCTATCAACTGAAGCCAAAATAGATAATTACTGTGAGAGGAGAGTGTTCTTACTTCCCACTACGGCAGCTACAGAAACTACTCAATCATCTTGTCAAGCTGGGCATTATTTCCTCATTGAACTGCTTATTACATCGTAATTGTGGATGTTATTACATACATACTACAATAGTTTTTTGCCTTTGTTTGATTGAAAGCTGCAAAAAAAGTTCTTGTGTTTTTGTTACGCTGTTGAAAACTGTCAAGCTAATGAATATTATATATGAATGATGTGTACATCTGACAAATGAATAAATATCAGCAAGCGTTTTAGCGTCTTTCAACTATACTGTTATGGTTTGCTCTCTCAGTATGAAATAACTGTCAGGCACCAAGCCAGTCAAATTAATGGAGCATTGAGCCAGATATTTCCTTCTGATAACGACCAAAAGCAGAGTTATAAGGCCGGCGAGTATTTTTGTCAGGTTGCCAGAAACACAACTCAAAAAAAAAGGCTTTGTATCCCCCAGATGTGTAAGTAGACAAAGGTTCGGGTTAAACATCAACTATATGTCAAAGCTGTGTAAATAAATGTAAAATAATGAATACGGGTTTAAAAGGTTCGCTTACATCATGCACATTGCAACAAGGCTTATGTGGAAAAAAAATACAAAATGACGATTTGTAATCTAGAACTCAAAGTATCTTTTAAATAAGGGTGTAAAAGTGATCTTATTTAAAGTCTTACTGTGGACATCTCCTCTCTGTTTGGTAACCTCCTTCTGGATGGTGTTGTCTACGGGTGTGACCGGTGGTGGTGGCGGCGGCGTGGGCGGGCGCCGCGTGGGCGCCGCTGGCCTTGGTGGGATGTGGGGCTTCTGCGTAGGTGCTGCAGGCTTCCTGGTTGGGACGTGGGGCTTTTGGGTGGGAACTGCTGTCTTGCGTGGGGGCGGGGTGACCCTCTTCGGAGGCAGCGGTGCTTTTGTTGACGATGCGGTGGTTGTCGCGGTTGTTGATTTGGGGAAAATCGTGAAGATTCTCTTGGGAGTCACTGGCGTGCGGAGAGTGGTGGTGGTTCGTTTCTGATCCACGTCCGGGATGCTGTTGTGATGATTTGGAGGCACTTTGTCTGGTCTCGGAGGCTCAATAACCACCTTAGGAATGGCTGAAACAATAAGTGAAAGCAGACGTAGGACCGACAAATCAGCACTAAAATGTTAAATTGTACAATTGTAGTGTAACTGCAATAATCAGTCTGGCTGAGTCTACTGACACTTAAAAGTTCATTCTAAAAAATAAAAAGAATGTGTGTCTCAAATCTCCCTGAAGCAACAGCTCACACAAGAGAGGCAAAAAAAAACCCATCTGTAGCAAGATCACATTCATTAATGTAAATACATTTCTGCATATTCTTCTAAATAGGAAAAAAAAGAGAATGGATGTTTGTATGCAACATGGCCGCATGCCAACTCGCTCACAAAAGCATTCCCGCCTTTCCCGTGAATTTGTCCCTTCATGAAATCCATATTGATCTCTGAACGTGACTTGTATTGGTCCATGTGCTCCTCCTGACTAGCCGTTCTTTGTGTCCCCGTAGGCGACAGGCTTATGCGTACGCGTGTGTGGAATGATCTCTGCGCTCAAACAGGCTGCAGGGCCCCAGAGATCACCCTCGCTCTGCTGACGTCACAGATGCAACACCTCCACGCGCATTCTTCACGCAGCAGCGCGGGCCGAGACTGAGACTCGGGGGGGTCGGTGCGGTGTGGTGGCAGCGGCAGAGGGGGGGCTTCATAAGGGTTTCATGAGGGAGGAGTAGGAGTGGACAAAGGCAAGAGGTCTGAGCTCAGTTATTGCCTTCTCAAGTTGCAGGCGACTTTTGATATGTGATACACAAATAGGATATTGCAACTCGACTCCTCCGGCACTTGTGGCTCACACCCCCTTGAGCCGACAGCGGGGGGAGAAATGTGTGCAGCGCACCACGCCAGGATGCGTCCTCTCTGCTCTACGGACGGTTACGCTGGTCGTGTCTATTAAATGATTAACGGACTGTGGAGATTAAATAAATGATTGTTCACTGAGCTTGCACTAAAAACTGTGAGCAAGCAAAATTAGGCTAGAGATTGAATTTTGACATTTGATGATAACTGAGCTTTTGGGCTGGATAAAGCAAATGGTCAACTTCTTTGTTTTCTAAGGAGCAAAGGCCCACGTAGGGGCAGCGGGGGATTTAAGTGATGACTGACGGCCATTACAAAGAAAGGAATTTCAGTAATTGCTTTGCTATTACTGCTAACATGGCCTTTTTTTTTAAAACACAGGCAAAGAAAACGAATATGTGAGGCCCGGTACTCTTTGCGAAAAGCATCAGGGGCCAGGCGTTTTGTTTCTCAATTCTCACGTTTGCAATTGTGGCCCATCCCCCTGTAGCCGTCTTTGCATTTGCACTTGTATGAACCAGGCGTGTTGTAGCAGGAGGCAAAGTTGCTGCAGTGGCTCTGGCCTAGAGAACACTCATCCACGTCTGAAAGATGGTAAAAACACAACATTCAGCTACCGGGAGCAAGTGCACAAAAAATGTTCACATAACAAAATGTCAAAGGATATAATGCTTCACATCCACTTCAAGGAGAGCGTAAAGATTATGTCACATGTCAGGTATTGTTAACAATAATATTAAAAAAGAATTGCATTATTGGTTATACATAGACATGTACGTACATGTATGACCCTGGTAAGTTAAAGCTGCATTGTGGAGACCTTGTGAAGGTACCTGTGCATTGGTATTTCCCATTGACGTATTGCAGGTCGAAGCCTTCATGGCACTTGCAGATGTAGCTACCAAAAGTGTTTATGCATTTCCTGAACCGAGGACACACTGCTATGCCTGCTGCACACTCATCCACATCTGCAAGAGAAAAAGACATGCTGGTTTAAAAAAATATGTATAACAAATTCATCATTTCCCACTAAAGAGTTGGCCTTCGACAATATGTAATGCATTGAAAATTACACAATGCCATTAAAATTGTCCAGTAAAAAGCCATCTCTATTCACATCAGGACACTTCTTTCAACTTCCCTGATTAGTATTCATTTATGAACAAAGCACATTATGTATTCTGCTCACTGAGCAGAATACAATACACAATACCTTGTTTCATTATTTAAAGACTGATCTGTTGATCACCTTTGCAGGAATGTGGACATTAATATTTAGACACAGAGAGGCGGAACCGTTGACTTAAAAGTCAATCATTTATTTTCTGCCTAATGCAGCTGAGGCACCGTGTAGCCACGGGGACTGTTGTGTGAAAGGACCTTTACACAGAGACACCTGGACCAGCTGGGAAAACAAGCAAGTGAAGTAAGTGGGCTGAGCTTTCTTATCCCTTAACGGTGATCCCATAACAACTGCTGCTGCTGAGGTTCTCACCAGCAAGACACTTAGTGGCCAACAGTTGAATTATTTAGATACTGAAAGAGCAGTTGGGGAATTATTGTACTTTACATAACACACTAATGCACAAAAAAAAGACAGTCGCAGTCTCAAAATGTACGAAAGTACTGCTGACAAATGCCTGTTTTATAATTGTTACATCTGGCTTTGAAGACAGCTTTGGTTATTCTTTCAAAGCTGCAGATCTTTAAGCATCAGATTTACACGTATTTACTGTTACACGTCTCTTGTGTTTTTCTTCCCGTCAATTCGTCTTTCAAATATAAGGTCGCGTAAACTTCTGGAACAGTGCAAAAACATCGATACACTTTGATCACTTTAATCAGACGGTTTTCTGTCACAGTGCTAAACACTCGATACTGCCTCCTGGTAAATCATCAGACATCCTTCTTAAAGGATTTCTGGCCTAATCAATTTTAATGCATAAAAAAGGAGGTAAACCGTCTTAAAAGAAAGACTTAAATCCTAAATCCATTCAACCAGACTTATTTAGTCAAACATCTTATAATGGATTTGTCAAACTGCAAACTTAACTGTTAATATGAGTTAATATAATAAGTTATTTTTTGGCTGGAAAATCTAGGATTGATTTCAATCATTTATCTGATGTTGTCAACTAGCTGCAGACTTTTTATCCAATACCAAGTAATACATTTACATTATATTCATGTTAATGCCACAAGTCAATTGGTGATGGAGGCTCTATTCAATCAAAGTAATTACTTCCATTGATAGAATTACATACTCTCCATAAAACAGCATCTTCTAGAGGGATCCGCAAACATTCCATTAAACTGCTGTAACACCTGTTGCAGGAAGCCTTTCCTTCGCCTCCTCCATCATTTTTCATGATTTATGTCTTTCCTGTTTAAACACAATGATTGTGTGTGATGCCTTACATTAGTAGCTCTGAGGAAGGAGAAGTAACACACGGCTCAGTCTTCTGGGCTGTGGCGATATTTAAAGACTTAACACATACCGACACAGGTTCTTCCATCCGGAGCGAGCTGTAACCCCGGCGACGGACACTGACATCGGACCTCTCCTTTCAGCACCTCGCAGCCGTACTGGCAGTTGGCCAGGCCACAAGTGCGAGCATCTGATTCACACGACAGAAACGCGACACATATTAACACGTGCAGAGAGAGAGAGAGAGAGAGAGAGAACACACTCATTTCCATCTTTTAAACATGCACACTTTATCGTTATCCTCAAACCACTGCGTGACAGCCAGGTCTGATATTAGCTGCGAACACCCCGAGGTGCCGATGACAAAACAGCACACATACACACACACACACACTCTGCCATTATTAGTTTCCTGTGCTGTGCGGTCGCTCTGTGTGCACGCGATCCTCCCTCACCCACTTTCATCCCGTCCTACGCCTGACAAATCAAAGCGTGCGTGGTGGAGATGTGTGGGGAAGATCAAGACTGAAAAAATAATAATATAATGGAACAGATTTTCTTCAGCTCAATAACTTTCGGACCCTAAAAAAGGAAATTAAAAGTGAGGCTCATGCTGCCGCTTCAGCTGCTGCCGCTTCAGCTGCTGCAGGCTCCCTGGAGTTCAGTTTGATGACTAAGGCAGGCCCGGCTGATTAAATGCTACAGTGATCTATTGATCCAAGCCGTGGAAGTCAAGACAAGAAGGTGTTTAACGCCATCAAGCTATCATCACGTAACAACACCTGGAGTAACGTTAGAAGTTAACGTTTCAGACTTCATGTATGGGGAAAGGTATTTCCTTCTGGTAATAAATAACTAATTAAAAAAGGACAACCGGGAGTCACGCCATGCTCCAGAGGGGAGAATAGTTATCGGGTGGGAAACAGAATTTACAGCGAGACGTGTACAGGCAGTAACTCCCATTCTGTGCAATACCTCAAGGCAACCGATGAGACATTCATGTTCACTCGAGGGTCTAAAGGGTTAGTCCTTTTCTACTTGGGCTTCTTTAGACTTTGGAGTTGCTAAAATGAAGCAGATCAACACGGAGCTTGATCAAAACAGTCTATCAAAACATTGTGAGGCTGCTGTCAGAGGTACTCGCACTAGTGGGAAAGCACATTTTGTACTGGAGGACATGCGTCATCAGCATTGGCATTAAAAATAATAAATGTTTAGTGGTGTGAAGAAAGCCTTCACAGCAGCATATCCAAGATACAAAGAAAAAGAAACATTGTTCAAAAAGGGATATAAGGAATGAAAATGTTCACAACAATATATCGTGCGTGTGTGTCTGTGTGAGACGAGCCAACTCACTTCCACAGGTCCCGTCGGGCATCAGCATGTAGCCGTTAAGGCAGTAGCACTTGTAACTCCCGTATGTGTTCATGCACCTGTGTTTACACGGCCTCGGCTTCAGCCCGCACTCATTCAGGTCTGCAGACAGAGAGGGACAACATAAGTGGACTGGAGGACAGAGAGAGACAGACAGACAGAGGTGAAATTAGTGCGAGGGCAAAGGTTAAGAGGTCAGCAATGTCAAACCTCACCCATCCATTTATGTTTGGGTTTGTGTGTCTGTGTGTTGACGCGTATGTTTTGTCAGAGGCCGGGGGGTCGCTGCGAGGAAGTGCCATGTTCTGACAGGCCTGCAACCTCCCCCTTTGATGATTTAACAGGAAGCCAGTGTCGACTGTCAACCTGGCCATTACCTGCGAGCGATAAAAGACGCCATTACGCCCTCTGACTCACCATGACTTCATGTGGTTGTGGCTGCAACATCCACATATAATTCCCGTATTTTTATGGAGGATAAAAGAAGAGGAATCTCACTCACAGCAGCCTGTGAAAATGAATTAGAAAAGGATGCCGTCTGACTTAAGGAGGGCCCCTGGGAGAAGAGAATATGCCCTGAGCTCAACACCTGTCGAATGCTTATGCTAACTCTAGTCATTAAACCCTCCTTCTCCCAGCACCGCGTGCATGTATCGCAGCCGCAGGGCGCCGGTGTTGTCTACGTCGCCTCGCAGGAATAACTTACTGGCGCTCCTAAATGGAACAGAGACACCATTAATGTTATTAGATACACCTGTTCAGCGTCAGCTATACGGCGAGTCAACGCGTCCCCGTTCTGAAGGGGTTTATGGTGACTGAATCAAATACATATATATATATATATTCACGCTCCTTCTTCCTGCTCTCCATTCCGTTCGAATCTAATTTTTTAGGGGACTGCAAGTAAAGATGGGTGACGTAAATAAAACTGCAGCAAACAGCTCGACAGCTTTTCCGTCAGGAAAGCCCTGAAGGTGAACTTGTCCCATGTGAGCATTTTGGGACCCGTCATTACTGGGGTGTCACGGTAGTCCAGGTAGGAACAGAAGTCGTTTGATAGACGCATGCCGTCTTTTCTCTTGCGTCATGGATTTTTGAGACTCTGATTTGAAAAGAACCGTATAAAATGCAAATGTTAATTAAGAGATCATTAATAAAGTCGCCATTAGCTGTGGTAGAAAGAAACTCATTACTCTCATTACCGTAATTGAGAATCTTTATTTTGTATTTGTTCTATTCGAGTCGAATAGACCCATTGAATCCTTTAAGTACATTTTGGATTCCCTCTCTCATGCTGATGATAATCGCCTGGAGTTATCCTGTTAACTGAAATTATTTCATTATGTCTGAAATCATTTAAAGCCACTGTTGGCTTTGGTCAAAGATTATTCCCCGAGTTATTTCTAATGAGGTGGCTTGGGTTAACATACTTATGAATGTTGACAGAGACAACAGGTATGGATTGAAGTGAATACCTCACGTATTTATTTCTTAAATCCCCAAAACAGTATTTGTGGGGTACTGGGGCTAAAAGAGGAAATACAAACTGGAATAATGACAGCGGCATTAAGAAATAAGCATAACTTGTGCTATGAATGTCATCCTGTTTCTGCGCGCGGTAGAATCCTCACAAATAGATTTTGTGTCATTGTACAGCACATGAGGGGTCATTTTCATCTCGGCCAACTGCACTGTAAATGGCTCCGCGTTTAGCTCTGTGGACACATGCAGGGTGCATTCTCTGAGTGCCGCACAGCTTCTCCGTTTAACAGACACCAGAGATTAATTTGGATGAATGATGGAGCAGATGCCAGGTTTGTACATCAGCCCCCACCTTCTATTTATGGAATCTTCTGGTCGCTGCTGGAATTTGGGCTTGTTGAATCCTACCAATTGCCACGAGGCTTAATATTATTTTCCATGACTATGAATTCCTCTGGAGGCATACGGGTCAGTTTGTGAATGTAGTCGATGCACAAGGGCCAGGACAGTGAAACATTTATAGGGCCACTTTCATTAAATACAAGATAATGGAGCAGACAACATCAATTCGTGGACATGTGTGACAAGCATGATAACTGTTTTTGTATTAAAGATGTGGTTTTATTTTAACATCTGTATCAGTAAATCTAAAACAAGACAGTGTTTTGGTCTGACAAGACCAAATTCCCTGCCACTGTTTTTTAAAGCCTTTTCTCTGAATACAGAGATGAGGCCTACAGCTGTCTCCTTCTCCTGCAACATAATGTCCACAACACAAGCACACTCAAGACACACTTTTAATTAGAGGCATCAACCGCGTTCCCCTGCCTGGTTTCCACAGTAAAAAAATGCCTTTTTCATTACTGTGATTAAGCAAAGCCATAGCAACACTGTCCTTTCCCAGCGTGGCAGAGACGCATGTCTCCACTCACTCCTTGCACTGAAAAACAGCTTAAAAATGTAAATGAGGGATTACTGAAATAGTCACATTCTGAGACAACGGCAGCACATGCCAGACACAAGACACAGCCACGGCCTCCGCCTCCTCCTCCTCCTCCTCCGTGTAGGAAGAAACTGATAAGATCAATAGAGGACACAGGGGACAAAACGGCCAGAGGACACAGTGATGGAAAAAAACTGAGATAACACAACCACCAAGTGACAGTTCGACGCAGTCCCGGGACCGCTCAGACACGTGCGGCGTCCGAGGTGGAGAGCCCCTCTGAAGTGTGATTTGCCAGCTCCACTGACGCATGCTTTGCCACATTCTTGACATGCTCCTTTTTACTAACACAGAAAGATTAGCGAGACCCTTTTTCTTGGGGATGCGTTTGGCTGTGAAAGCAGATAACAGGGGAGAGGATTCTGGGCCTTTATCCGGGAGCAACGGCAGACCCACGAGGACCGTGTCCATGTCTGCGGTGATTTTTAAACAGAAAGAAGAAGAGCTCTTTGTTTCAGCTGCTGAAAAATGAGAGGGAAGAATCAGTAAGAGAAGTAATTACAATTACGACTGATTTTTACTGGGAAACTGTTATTTTAGGTTGAAGGGTGAAACGAGGAGAGGCAGGCAAGTAGAGCGGTGAAGGCTGTGACAAGCTCGGCATTCGTGCTGATAACTGCTGTTGGGTGGTGTCTCTTCTGCCAGCGTAGGACAGGAAACGGAGAGAAAACAGTTCGAGTGACATTTACTCCTCCGCGGTTCGCACGGCGCAGCACCATGCATGTTGCTAAGATGGTAGGTAGGAAGAGGAAAAGGTGCCGGGGGGAGGTCGATCGACGAATCTCACCCTCCATTACTACTCTCGCTGGAAGACGGTCCACGGGAAGGAAGATAGGAAGGCGACTGCCCCACACTGGTGGGGTTAAATAGTCCGGCTCTTCTTCAGGGAAAGGGAAATGTGTTACAGGGGGTGGGGGAGTTTGATTGAAGTTAAGGGTGGAGAAAGAGTAAGAAGGAAAGGAGAGAGAGACACACAGATGAAGTTAGAACATGAAGCACCAACCGATGGATTAGAACCCCAGCCGACCACACCACATTCCTGGAAAGGTAAGAGGAACATTAACCGGCAAAGAGGATTACATGTGCGGGAACCGGATGTGTCTTCGGTATCAGAAAGATTCTAGGAGACAAGGAAGAAACAGTCAGTGTTTTTAAATCCAATCTCTTCCTGCCCTCTTTTCTCTCCTGCATTCCTTCCCTGTGGGTGACATTGGATCACCCACATTGCAAAGAGAATTACAGTATCTCCCAGATTGAGCGGATCCCTCCTAAATTTGTAATTTGGAAGGTAGGCAGGGCTTAGAGGTCATTACAGGCCCTCCCCTCTGCACGCATCCATCCGGTAACTTCTCCTTCGGCAGTCAGGTAACAACACCTATTGTTAAGTGACAGGGAGATAATACAGCTACCTCTGACCATCCTTCAAGCCCCATTGAAGGACGCGGTAACTTAAGCTGCAAGGTAATGCAAGCCTACTGCTGCCAACTCTTCCCAAGACGGAAACAATTGCCCCAGAATTTACCTAAAAATAGGCACTGTGGAGGAGTATTGGCGCCCGGTTTAAGTAGCTAAACATAATAATTCACTGAGAGTACCGTGTAACCGTTGCAGCTCCGTCCAAAGGCCACAGCTTGGATTTATTGTTGTAGCCAGCAGGTAAACAAAAATTTAATTAGGAATATATTCCTTTAAATCTCTGAGATTTAAAAAAAAATATATGTATCGGATTTAGGACTACAGGCCAAGATCCGATTGGAAAAAAGCAGATTTCTGTGTGCACACTACTCTCACAAAGTAAATCTGAGCCGTGTCACATGTGGATTTGGGCCACTTTTGCATGTAGTTTGAAGACAGACTACAATCTTCTCCAAAACTATACAAACAAATCAGTTTATTAAGTAAACCTGTAAAATCAAAAGATATAAAATACAATAATCCCATAATTTTTGGACAAAGGCTAAACTCAAACAAATCACATGCAATTGTGAAACAGAAATCTTTAGTGAAACATGGAACAAAGCCACAAATATGCCGCAGTGACAAACTGCACAGTTATCTGATGGGATGTGACCAACACCCCTGGGACTGAATAAATGTTAGTGAAATGCCAAAGATCACATCATGCGGTATGTATAATAAGATGCGATTTGTTCCATATAGTTTACGGACGCTGTTGTTCATAGAACTGAGCTTTTGCACCATGATGAAAACAAAGGTGATGACATTAGTAATTTGATTACAACAATCAATCAACACAATCAAGGAATGTGCTGAAATCCTAATGCTGCTGCCAGATATCCCCTTCCTGTCTGCAGCAACGTGACCCTCTCCTTGCATTCCCCTTGTATTTTTATTGGTTCAGTGGTAGAGGACAACTCTTAGTATGAGGAGACACTGCCCGGGACACACAGTGTGTTACATACCGTTCTACTAATTTGATTTCAGTTACTACTTCTTGCTCGAAGAGGTCAGTTAAGGTCAAATATTATGATAAGTGGAGGGAAATTCCCACGATAACAACGTGGGTGCAATACTTATTACTCGCAGCTGTTAAGAGCAGACAGCCAGGAAGGAAAATAGTGCGGCATCCGACACTAAAGTAAAACACTTTGCCTTCACCGCGATGTAGGAGTGAAAGGTCCGGATGTCGGCACTTCCAAATAAGATGGAAGAAGTCTGTGTCTGTATGTGTAGACATGTCAACCGTTCATCTGATGAACACGCAGGTTGGATTCTCCGTTGACCATTAACTGTTTTACTATTGAATAACATTTCATCTCTCGCCACACTCGAAAACGGACACCCGAGGCACAGAAAGCTGCAGGAAATATGAATTAGTAATTATCTCGACAACTGTTCATATTCGGTTTATCCATTCACAATGAATGGGGACTTAACTTATTTGAGGACATTTACAATTGTTCCTTTGAGCTTTGGCACCCGATTGACTTGTATACTCCATAATTGCTAGGGCATGCGTCCTTGTGGTGACGGGTGCATTAATGAGGATCCACGGAGGTGCAGTGTTGAATATAAAGTTTTGGGGATGAAAGCTGGAAGCAGCGACATTCGGTTCCAAACTGTGGCACGTTTTGAAACGGGATCGTAGAATTATTCTAACGACTTTCTTCAACCACGGCTCAGCACTATCAAACTTGAAGTGGTATTAATTGTATGGTTGGTTGACAGAAAAGGGTGAAAAAGAAGAAAGCAGCATCTGCAGGCGCGAGAGCTGCATCGCCTCTGGTGCCAGGTCTTTTTATAGCGTCGGGTCATCTACACTTAATTAAATCCACCTGCATGGAATAATCATCTTATTAAATTGATTGGATCAGCAGGTTCTGCCGCACTGATAAACAGATTATCCCTGTAATGAGTTTATTTGTGCAGCGTATAGCGGTTTTCGTCTACCGTCACCGTGCGGTGTGACAGATCCAATTCTCATCAGCAACAAAGTTGAAGCTCTTTCTAAAAATGATAGGGAACCTCAAAGCAGTGCTTATTATTCTGTTGACAGTTGAGTACCTGTTAAGTTCATGATGAAGATAATCAAATGAATTAAAATGACACGCATACAGGTGTTAAGATGTTCTGTATTGGAAACGTAGTGAAAGTGAAATAACCGTTGTGGGGAAATTATTTGGCAGGTGAAAAGAGCCCAAACTAAAAACGGACATGTAGTATTGGAAGAATAAATCATAACATTTTGACAGAGGAAAATATGTCTTTGATTTGGTAGAGCGGTAAGATCAATGCAAGATTTATCTACTTTGCATTGCGTTTGGTGCCAATACTGATGTTTGTTTATGCTCCATACATTTTAGATTACATGGATTTTGTTGTGTTTTATTTAATGAACTTAAAATGTATTTAATTTCTTTAAATAAACACACACAGCAAATTGTATTCTTCAGCAAACTACTAAAATACAGCCCGCAGAGAAGTCTGCGATGATGCTGTTAGTTTCGGAACTTAATTCAATGCATTTAGTGAGCTCTCAACATTCGAGCTCTTCAGAAACAGAAAAGTGTGGAATCAGGCTGATATGGACCTGCGTGCTGAAGACAAAACCCAGCGTGACTGCGCGTATCACATCATTTACTCTGTCGCCTCACACGTGTGTTCTCGCGACAAAGCGCTTTTTCTGGAGACAGGACTTTGAAAGTGGCGTAACGTGAGCTTGGCTTAGATTGCTGTATCATGTTTAACTGTGGATCACCGTGACCACTCGACCTTTAGCAGCGTCGAAGTCAGGGAACGGCCCTCGGCGACGCATTTCACCCGTCCTGTTGACTCATCAAGATTAATGACGTGGGGAATTAGAATGCGCAAAACATTGGCCAACTAAGACATCAATAGTGAACCTCAAATCAATGTTTAATGAAGGCTGCGTTTAAATGAGAAAAATCTAATCTCTAGTTTGGCAATAATTAGAGTGGTTTACGCAGCATCTGCCAGATCAAAACAGAATCCAAGGTTATCTCCCCCTGAATAGGCTGAAAGGGCACGTCTGGCACTCAAAGCTGAGTAAAATAGAGAGCTCTGCAAAACGTCTAGGGCTTATTGGATAAATGGGAGCTTCGATGGACACTTGAAAGTACAGTTTCATCTTGAAAGGCCGTGGAATCACATTTGTCAGATAAGTCGGTCTGAATGAGTGGAAACAAAGTCCATTGTAGTTGGATATGGGACGCTTTTTTCCCCTCTCCCCTTTGTTGCAGATTAAGACGAGGTACAGACGTCTGGACGGGCAGACAGGAGCCACCTATAGTCTCCAAATGCAGGGTGAGTCATTTGGAACATTCCGGAAAGGATTTCAACACGTCTCCCCTTCCACTCCCCCATCTCTACTCAAGCACCACCAACTCCTCAACCCTTGTTTTTTAATTACACACTCTCCTATTCCTATCTTAGGGCGTGAATTCCACAAGTATTTCCAAGCTGCTTGGATGCACATCAACTAACTGGGAAGCTTTAACGCCTTTCAACATGTCCAATCCGTCAATGAGGAAATTGCACTGGAATTCTAAACTTTCAATTGCATTGGTTGCACTCTGAGCCAAGTTATCGCAGGTCAGTAATTGAGATGTTATCTACACAGGAGAGAAAGCACCTCCAGGATTATTCAATAAGGCCTCACCACTCATTTCCATGTGAGCTGAACCAGCACTTCTCTCTCTCTCTCTCTCTCTCTCTCTCTCTCTCTCTCTCTCTCTCTCTCTCTCTCTCTCTCTCTCCCTCTACCTCCTCCCCTTTTGGTTAAAGCATCTCACTACTTTGGGCTGGTGGCCAACCAGCCTCTGCTGCATGACTGTCAACTTGAATATGCTTGGCTTGTGCGGCGGCGATCCGGACACGATAAACAGCGGTTACCTTGCCAATTTCTCAAGGCAGCCGTTCTCATTCACTTAGTTTCCATTAAAAAATATGCATATCTGAATGGGGGGGTCTGCATGCTCATTTCTTTTTGGTGGTGTTTATCTCAACTTTAGTACCCAAAGGTCATGAGCGAGATCTCACCTTGATTGCAGGTCTTGCCGGTGAAGCCAGGGTGGCACTTGCACTTGTTGGGTCCCACGCAGTCTCCGTGCTTGCAGCCCGGCTGGCACACCGCTGTTCAGGGGGGATTCAAAGGGGAAGAGACAGATCAGTGCAGCGTCCTGGCGACTACTTGTTCCAGATCAGAATGACAACGCACTTAATCCGACTGCTCCTCGAGTTGGCTGTAAATGATCTGTTAACTGTACAGCAATAACAGACTGATGCCTCATTCATGTTTCTGTCTTATTATCATTGACTAATAGTAAGAGAACAGACATTCTCTGCACATTTCCTTATTGATATTATATATTCTCACATTGTGTGAGATAATGCAAAATTTGACTTTTTAACACCAAGCAAAGTTTGAAAAGGAATTTTCTTGGTTTAAAAAAAATGCAGCACTAAAATTCACACTGAAACCAAGACAACGAGGATTTCCTAGACCGATAATATTTCCCTCTTAGACTGAAGCCGAAACAACTAGAGCACCAAAATAGAATATTATAATGAATGCCAAAGAGCTGGCCTGCAGATCGTACATGCAGATGGCGGTATTTTGTGTGCGTACAGGAACGCGGTCGATGGGGGAGATGCACAACTTCACTGACTGCGTGTTCTGTCTCAGTGCGCTGTAGGCTCACCCTGCTTATTCCACTGTGCTCACTGCAGCTTGCAGTCTGATGCAGGGGGTCGCCAAGTGTTGCTAATTTTCATTGGACGCTTCATTAATTCCGTCACAATACAGTGCAATCAGAGGGCTTAATTATCACTGTGGCAGAAGAGGCAGGATAAGGGCCTACGTGTTTCTGTCTGTGTGTAGAAATTCACCATGAGAATTCTTATCACGCCAACCTTGTGGTGTATTTTGAAAGGTGTGCTCGTGACGTGGTAACACCCTCAGCAATGGACACATCTGCAAATGTGATATGTCTGGTGCTTTTATTGTGAAGTATGTAACGGTGAATCTGTTATGCTGTCGGGGACAAGGTTCATTTATTTATGTCTGATGAACAGGTTAGCGGTTCACACATACTGAAGGACCTCAGACCTTACACACAAGAAAAGAGGGGCAGGCTAATACGCTCTTTTTAAATGAATACTTTTCGAATTGAGTTACAATCTCACATTGGGCAGCTCAGGTTTCAGTCGGTAATATTGTTCAAACGGAATTCAAAAGCACTAAAAGGTATGTGATGAATCCTTCAACTGGAGTCGATAACATCTCTCCACAGTCATTCCACTTTATTTGGCTGTGTAATCAAACAGAAAGAAAGGATTGTCAGCCCACTTGGAGAGGCCTGCGATATGAGCCGGGGTGTTAACACACCGAGCAGTCAATGTTCACAATTACAAATGAAAAATGGCCCAATTTTGCAGAGGAAATGGAAAATAGTTTTATTAGACCTTGGTCTGGTGAGTAGATAAAATGAATGATGCTTGTGATGTTGTTAGTTGGAGGGAAGTCAAGTGGAGTGCTTTTTGTTATCCTCCTAAATAGGGGGAGACTTGATTAGCAGGATCAGCGGCAGCCATCAACAGGCTTTGCCTCGGAGGGTATTTTTAAGCCTCTTGCCTGCCAGGGAGATCAGGGAAACGCTGTTCATAAAGCACAGCAGAGGACGTGGGGAACTAAAACGGTCGAAGGCAGCTGGAAGGCCGAACATAGCATGTGTGACCCTCCCTCCATGAACGCCATCAAAACACGCCAAGTGATGACACCCTTTCACTGTGGTTTGCATCAGCCAGCCGTCCCAAGGGACAGCGTTCTGTTGCTACTGACTCCTTTGATTTATTGGCTGTTCACAAAGACCTGGCGGTGAACGCAGGGTTTTCAATTGATGCTGACATTGTGTATGACTGCTTATAAAAGTGTAATGCACGACTTCAAAAGGAAGAGTTGTTACTTAAGCAAATCACAAGTTACATCATATTGCAACCAAAAATAATAAAAAGTAATTACCTAAGGCTGCTGATATCATTATTTCATAATGGGTTGATTTCCTTCAATACATTGCTAGAAAAAGTATTTTGGTACATTTGAAAAAATAACTTGTTGCATAAATTGCTGACGAATAAGAAATAATCCACCATAATTGAATGGTTCAGCTGTCAATCATTATTACATATTATACGCAGAACAATCATTGGGTTTTTTTTTTAATCTAATTTGAATGCAGTTGAAAATGTCATCAATTGGCCAGGTGATTCCATGGTGAATATTTGGATACCTAAAGGAATGAGTATGTGCATAGGACTGATGTTTGTGTACTCGCACAAGCACAGCGTCTCGATGCGCAGTAAAAATCTCACATTCATTAAAACTGGAGGGGTGGTTAGTAAATAAAAAATAAAAAAAATTGATTAATAAATCTAAATAACTTCAGCATCGTTCATGTTAAGACACAGCTTCAGGGGAGCGGGGGCAGGTCCTCGGAGAGGGAGCTGTTTGCACAGCTCCGGGGCTGGAGGGAAGAAGATGGCCGCTAACACGTGGCGTGATGGGTTAGTGGGGCGATGGCTCGACTCTATGAATAAGTGATTGAGTCCAGGATTCAGAGGATGTGCCGCCAGCAATGTCTAACAGGATTATTTAAAAAAACAAAACATGTGGAGCTAACCTTGGGGCTGGCACCTTATCCCGGCTACTCTGTGAGTTAAGGCGAAGAGAGCTGAAAAACAAACAGCCAAACAAACAAAAGGTTGCAGGCATTGTTTAGTCTTTGAGAGCAAAAAAAAAAAATGATGTTAGAGGGCAGAGCCTGGTCATTTTAGACAAGCAAACGTTCCTGAAAGAAAACAAAAGAAGACAAACACACACAACAGTTTGGCGTTCTGGAGTCACACATATTCCCACTGGTCACTCGCATCTAAAAGGGAAGTGAATGAAGCAGCTTTCTTTCGCGCTGTGTGAATTCAAATTCACACCACTGTGCACGGAAGATGAAAACACCACAAAAATCGTTCATGGAAATCCCACTCTTGGGTTTCTTCGGTATGGAAATAAACGCTGCAGCTAACTGACCGCGAAGAGACATTGGATTCTTAAATCAACGCGGCCTCGCAGTGTGCCATATGTGCCCTTTATTTACACATATATTCTTATTTTTATCAGCAAACCCCTTTGAAAAAAAAGAAAAGAAACGCACACTTTCTTTGACTGGCCTTCACAGCCCGGTGATCACAAAGTGGAGCAGACAATCACGGCAAAGGGAATTACCGAAACTGAGATATCACTTTTCTCCTTTTTGTCGCCGCCTTTGTTCGTTTGAATCACTCAACTAAATCACTGGGGTTGAAGCTGCTCAATAAGAAATTCAAAGCGTATCCATTTCCCCCCCAGAGAGCAACAACGCGCCGACGCCCGAGCCGGCGGCAAACAGGCCGGACGGTGAGGCGGCGTGGGGGGGGGGGGGGGGGGCGGGGGGGCACTCGGCTGCGATTGGGATGCCGTTTTGAGTCGCATTCAGTTCATTCTCGATTCGCAAAGCGACACCCCCTTCGGGGGGGCAATTTTGGCTTTTCAGAAGATCTAATACGGTACTTCTTCTGTGTTGCACCAGAAATGCAAATGTTCAAGTGCTCAGAGCAGCAGTAAAATGTCGGCGATGGCAGCTGGCTCGAACGAGTAGCTGGGAGTGTGGCTCTGCCTGCCAGGACGTTATAAGTGGAGGTTCAGTCTCCTATAAATCTAAAGCCCCCACCCTCGCTTTCCACATCCGCCAGGTTTCCTCTCACTTAACCCCCCGAACCCTGAACCGTTTCCCTTACACCTCAGGATTTAGACTTTCTTTGACGTTAAGCCCTTTTTCACTCTTCTCACAAACTGATAGCCGAGCACAGTGCGCTGAGAAAGCCACAATCATAAAGCTTTGCTTTGATCTAATCTCCTCAAATCGCCACAAACCCCCCCCAAAAAAACTCACCTAGACCGAAAGTATGTTCTGACTGCATCCTCTCACACCCACAATTACACCTCCCTCCGGTTAGGTTTAAATCAGCACCTTACGGACTGGATGGAGTGCTCATTGGAGTCTCAAGTGAACGGATTTGAGTCCCTCGCCCCGGCTGGAGCGTTGGGAAACATTAAGGCGAGCCCTCACCGAGCGATTTAACTCGGACAACATTTGATTTTTGTTGAGATGACTTAGTGGAGTGAAAGTATACGGCAGCGGCTCTGTGGGCTGGTTAAGCTCAAACTCATATTTTGGCTCGACGTGGAACATGTGGGACTCCGGAACAGCAAAGAAAACATGTAAAACACACACTGTCGTTTGGCTGGTTGAGTATTCTATGCAGACATGACTTATTTTTCATGTGATTGCGCTTGATTTGTTTTGTAATAACTCTGGAGACGTTAACAGGTTTTTCTTTCCCTAAATCATTCCAGCATAAACTACGTTAGGTAGGAGGTTCAATTAAAACACGAAACCTCTACTTACCAACCGTGAAATCAACCCCTCTCAAGCTAGTCCGGGTCAGTCCTCATCAGCATAACTTGTTTTTCTGACACCAAGTGTCTGTGTTAGAATAAAATTATCATATTTTGTTTCTAATAAAAACAAAGCCAGGGTTTAATAAAAGCACGTTTGGCTTGCAAAGGTCATAGGTTAATCTAGCTGAGCTGAAACGGAGCACAAAACATTGGGGCCAGGAACCCAAGTAATATTGTTTGTGTTCATCAGAAAAGAAGAATAAACATTGCTGTGCACTTCAACGTGAAGTGAAAATAATGGCACTCTGCGTCTTTTACATGAAATTGGAATTTGAAAAAAGAAATTCTGCCAAACGCAGAAAAAAAAATACAGAATCTTTTACCAGCAACAGCACAGGCCTTTGGCCCCAAAACGCAGTGTGTGTCTCATGTTTCCCACAAAAAAAGCATACAAAATACAATAAACAAAATAAACTATAACTTTAGCATGGCATGATGACCTTCAATACATGACGTCAGCATCAAAAAACACAAACACACAACGAGTGGATTAAAAACATTATTTTAACAAGCTTTAAATAATAGAACAAACAAGCAAAGTTTCCATAGCAGGAACTTAACAACAAATACCATGAAACATATAAGAACTTGTAAACGTGGTGTAAGGTTCTTCTTTGGGTTTCACAAACTCGTTCGTTTGGAAGATGAGAAACTTTGGGGCAAACAATGATGGAATAAGAGGCACTAATCTGACTGATCTTCTTACTTTATAAATGTGAGATGGAAAATTGATTGTCAACAAAGACAGAAATTGGGATTAAATGGGAAATGATCATCTACAGTGCGCCGACAATACAAACTTTGCCAAGTGATCCCAGCAGTGAAATGCTGGTTGCTGCTGTGTTTGTTGTTTACAAAACAGCTTTACTAATCACAGTGGCTCCTGGGAAGTAGTTTATTTCCAACAGTTCTAACATGTTGCCCGTTGCCCAGTTCCTGCTGTAGAAAATGATGCATTCACATGGAATCAGTGCAGATGATAGAGAACAACCCACATATGCCTTCCTCCGTGACAAAATTTCTAATTTGCATTTGATTGGGAAAAAAAATTATATTAGTAGTTAAATCCCACCATTAACCACGTGTCGTGCTGTTTGTTTTACCAGGGCTGTCCGTCTATTGCACGCGTGATTCCTTATGAATGATCAAACCTCCGCAACAAAGCAGCGGCCCTGACAGCGTGTGCACCGAGCCATGCAGACACTTGTGAGGCAACTGACCAGATGTGACACCCATCTAGTATATTCGCAGTCACACCTCCCTGGGTGGCATTACAGGGGAGCAGGGCACCTTCACACGACGGAAATAGGTCGGAAAGAGCACGTGTTAATATTTCATAGTTTATGTGACACAGGCGGTGTTGTGACAGGACACATCCTCTGAACCCTAAAGTGGCGTTATGAAGATGAAATGAGGATTAGTAAACCTTGTGTTCATGCTGCTTGATCTGGCAGCGCGTTCTAGCTGCTTTTTGCACGGCAGTAATCTATAATCCATCTCCTATCCACCCTGTAATGTGCCCAATCGCAGCTATTCAGTCTCGCCCTTATTAAAAGCCACCTGCAGTGTGAATATAAATGCATCCCTTTCCTCCGGTTCAACCAGTCATTATAATCAATGGTCCTCAAAGATTGTCCCGACGCTCCATTAGCCGTACGTGTTTCTCTTTTCACTACGTGAACGTGTCTCCCACAGGCCCCCCAGTTACTGCGATAGCGTTGCAGCATTTCTTCACGTCTAATAGCATCTTTGACCCCCCAGCTTGAAACCTCGCTACCTTGTTAGCCCTATTCCCCGCCCCCACCACCCCCCTACAGCAGCAGGCGTGGTGGCACTCACGCTGGCAGTGACCCCAGGAGCGGCGTGTCCATCCCCAGCAGCAGTCCACCCTGGCCCCGTATCGGCACAGGCCGTTGGACGAGGCCATCTGCCGCGGCCACCTGTGAGGAGATGACATAATTAGTTTTCAGCCAATTAAAATGTCTAAATGAAAAGCGGGGGGGCTTTTTAACGTTGTTTGAAGGGAGGCTTCAAAGCAATCATTTCGTTTTTCTGCTTTAGAGAAAACTGACTTGTTTGAATCTTTTCATAAGTAAAAGTTATTTCAATATTTTTACCTGTACTTTTATCTGGGGGAGTTTTCTTTCCCGAATTGGGAGCCACAGGATAGAAGATGTCACGTGCACGGACCATAAAGCCTTTGAATGCGAATGTGTGGTTTTTTTCACATCTTTGAATCCCATTATTTAATCTGACTGTGTCAACAGTGCAACATGCAAAGTTATTCAGTTTACCAGCATCCAAGAACAGCAGCAGATAGTCCCATTTGAGAAACATCCATACAGAAAGAAAAACACAACATTTTCTCAGGGTGCTGAAAGCGGACTTTTCCCTGCTTCCCTAGAGCAGATTATCTTTGCGTCACGGAAATAAAAGCGATGGCACATCAGATGGTGTTGGTTCCTGCGATGTCGAGCTGGAGACGCGTTTTGAAAGCCTGCCAGGCCCGATTTGAATTTATCATCCAATGTGCATCAGTGCACCACTGACACGCACATCTGAGGAGACCACATCGCTGTTGTGTTCATTGTAAGGTCTGTGAAATAGATTTGAAGCCAATATGATCCGACTTGAAAATCCAGTCGGTTTCTTATCTCCACGTGTAACGTCAACGAATTTATATAGTGTGCGTCACCGTAGCTTATGTTAAAAGAAATATATCAGACAATTTCCTGACAGTGGAGGATCGGATAACTGCTGCTGCAGGGGCACCATACAGGCATTAATGCTTATAGAAAGGTAGTTATGCTTTTTTTTCCCCTAAAGAACTGCAATTCCTCCATGAGAAATTACAGCCGGATGTTTTTGTTACACCATGTTCTATTCTGCTCAGAGCAAGAAATAGCTTCTTGGCAGACAGTGCCTGTGGATTACCTTTATCTGTACCAAGGCTCAACACATATTTATGGAGAGAATAGGGGTGAAAGAATGAAAGCGCCCATTTAAGGACACTGCTGAAAGTCCTACGCTGAGAGCCTGGTTCTGAGATGTTAGCTGAAATCTAGTCAAATGGAAGTCAATGTGTGTAGATCCTTTTAATTAAATCAAATTTATGAATGACTTACTATGAGGTTATTAAATATACAGTGGGAATGCTAAATTCTGTTTTAAAAAGAAGGGGAAATTATCTTGATATACTTCCAGTATGAAATAGATGCTTTCTTTTGTGCCTCAATGAGAGAGTGAGGTTGTTGCTAAGTATTCAAGGCACATCCTTTGCCACTATCCCTGCCTGTTAGTCTCTCTATGCCAAGATGAGGAAATGGTAATGCTTGCCCCCTCTGCCAATCACCTCATTGGGAAAAAAAAAAAACCCCAGATGGATGCTAAGTGAGAATGGCAGATCCAGGGAAAATGTTTGTCTGCTGCCTGGAAAGCAGCGAGGCAGTCAGGCAGTCAGGCCGGGAAAAACTCAAGAGGATGGGAGAGATAGAGAAATATATTTTTTTAAAAGAACCACAGAGAAGTAAAAGGAAGTTAAAAAAGGAAACAACAGTTAAAGAAAAGGAAAAAAAGAGGAAAGGAAATGAAACACCTCCATTGACATTTAAAGGAGATTATTCTACCCAGAGGTTTTTCATGTGCTTTAATGTATTCATAAGCGTGGTAATTATCATCCTAGAATATGAAGACATCCTCTAGGTGCCGTTTATACTGCTGTGAATGCACCTGCGTCGACGTGACCTGATGGTTCCATCTTCCTTTGTGGTTATACACCGTTACAAAGGGTTCATTGCACCTGACAAAACCCAGTAGACAGCTGCTCATGAGAGAGACTCCACCACATTTTAAAAAGTGCACAATTTACTGTGGGTTAAATAAGAGCTGGGCAACATATATATCAATATATATTGACTGAGTGGCTCCCAGTGGACGGTGTGTGACAAGTGACTGGGGAGGTCCGGAACCTCATGAGATAAAGCAGGTTCTCCAGTATTGAATGAAATATTTTTCTATACTCCTACATACACACACGTAATCCAGTTTCATGCTCTCCGTCCTCTCTTAATGCTGAGATCAGCCGCAGGCAGAGGTTCACGCTAACACCCTCTGAACTCGTCGCCACTGAGGATTTAATTGACCAGGACACCAATTCGCCACAGCAACGCTGAATACACATTTCCTTAGAAGATTTATGGCGTGAAAATGATGACGGGTCAGAAATCAACAATGGGAGTCACGGTGACACTGCGGAAAAAAATAAAAAAAGAGCATATCTTGAGATACATCTTCTCCCCGGTGATATAACTGTGCAGGAAGCTGGCATATCAAATGGACTCAGGCACGATACCTGTACGTATTACCACGGGGGCTGAATAATGATCCTAAATTACACCGAGCCCTGCAGAAACTCAAGCAGATAATTATTACCCTTCACGCATGCAAAGGGACACATCTTCCCAAGTGCACACCACCCGACGCGTTTCCTAAAGGAGAACCCGAGCAGTTGAGCTGCACTGTGGGGGCGCCGTCCTTCTCCCCCCTCACCCATTGTTTTACCAACGCGTGCAGATCTGGACGATTTCTCCCGCCTGACGGTGAAGAGCAGCGAGCCCTTCGCTCAGATGAACAGTGTGGGCCGCAGCGTGATAATCAGGACCACGACGGTGTGTAATTCCATTCATCCATCAACCACCCATCCATGAATCCACACTGAAGCGTGTAAATCGTGCCTGTTGAATTGATTTCTCTCACAGACGCTCATAGATGGGGATTGGCGCCTTGTAGCATCTCGGCGTGAACGACTCGCTGGGACCTGCCGGCTCTCCGCTGAAGGAGTCTGTGGAGGCAGAAGGTGTCCGGGGTCTTTAATGAGCCACCTCGGCGCCGCGCCCTTGCCAGATGGGCACGCAGACGGCCACGCCGATCACATTGACACACACACATCAGCTCGCAGGGGGACTGTTGATAAATATCCGAGGTAAGGATTTAAAGTGAGGAATCAGCTCTTTTCAGGCATTTGCACTTCAATAGAGCACCATGCTGAAAGACGTCCCCCTCATTCACATCTGTGGATAACAAAAAATGTTTGAAACGCCTGACAATATATACTGCAATGAAATCACTTTCTTTACATTATGTTGCCTTGCTCCGATAAATATTTGCATGCATATAATCAGTGCATTTCCCCTCTGTAGGAGCATGTGCTGCCATACGAGAGCTAATATTATGTTTTATTTTAAAAAAGGAATTCTACTGGCAGGTGAACAGCAATGAATCGGCAGTCCAGTTGTGGGTTAATTCCATAACTGTGGGATTCAATGCCACATCAGCCTTGCAAATCAATTTATTTAATGTTGTACGTGTAGGCAGTTTTGTGGAAACGGCCAGAAAGTTAAAAAGACAAGACTCCAACTGCAGCTTTCATCTCTCTACTAAGCACCTCCATCGACCCGCGATGCAGTGACAATTCATTTCAAACATCCCCAGTGGCAATGACAATGACATGTTCTCTTCTGCAGACCTGTGGGCTTGTAAAGCCCTCTGAGAGGACACACTCAAGTTGGAGGAAGGATAAACCACCCGCAACATTTTACTCCATTTGATAAATACTGCCCCAATATCGATACACGCTTTATTGTCAGACTCTTTTTGATAAAACTGTCTTCCTCATTGGGGTATTTCCTGAGGTGTTTCTGCAGGATATTCCCCACTAAACCAGGCTTTCATGAAATTGTCCACGTCAAAAATGATCATAGGCACAAACTGAGATGCTGCATGCTGAGTGATAACTAAGTGTTTTATGAGTTTAGTGAGGAAAAGAGCAATTGAACGTTAGAAACAAAACTAAACAGTAAGTCAGTGGAGTCAGACTTCTGTTATTGTTCACTCTCAGAAAACAGATCCAGCTTTAAATCTCTTCTCGGACTCCTGATGGAGGATGTCAGTACATTCTTCACGGACATTCGCTAGATGTTGAATCTATAAAAAAAAGGTATTACTTTTCATTTCAAACTGCTTGTTTAAAATGACCTTGATAGCGTCTTCGCACTCATTCTCAACCCCTGAAAGCCCGAAAGTAGGTCTGATGTTACAACGGCAACATCACCTGGCACCAGTTCACTACTTTGGGTTATTACTAAGGAGGTCTGGTATGTGCTGCTTGGCCGCATTGCCTTCAACAATTTAATGACATCACTGGGTAAGAATATCCTCAACCATATTTATTTGCTTTCATTAAGGCTTCTGTGCAACTCGACAGGAAATCGGTGGAGTCCTTGGTTGTAACGAGGAGGGGCATCAAACAAAAGTGCAACGTTTTTAGCAACACATTTGCAGGTAATCACGTGCAGCTACGGGAGAACCGAATTATCTTGCCAATGTGTGAAGGGCCCTTCAGGACTAGATGGATAAGCGTGTTCTAAAAAGGTAATAAGTAAGAGAGAGCAGGTAATCAGTGGCTCTTTTTTTACTTGTGCTGAGACTGAAGGGATATTCTTTCAGTGAACTAATATTGAGGCAGAGACTCAGGGCACGGCAGGTTCATAGCCAGAAAACGGGCAAATTTTGACATGCAGAGATGGTAATAATGTACAATATGCTGCTGCTAAGTAAATGATCATTACACAAAGGCAATGCCTGAAATAAAAGTTAAAGCCACGGGACCATGACGTGTCTCACAATTAGCCACCGTGAGTAAGAAAAAAAACAAAGTCCAACAACTAAAAATAACATTTCATGGGCAGTTATTATTTCTGCCCTCTCCTTATTCTCACAGACACACACACACATTCTCTGCAGAGACCTTGGATATTCAAATCACTTCTTTTGAAATACTTTTGAACACAGCAGCAGGAAAATGAAATTAAAGAACTGAGGAGGAAGAAAGGCTATAAAACCTACACATGTCCAAATCTATCAACAAGGTGGAATGGCAGTATGACAAGTATTTTCAATAATCTTACTTTTTTCCCACCCAATTAAAAAAGTGCAACATGAGAGAGCAAACGTGCTTTGGGGCTCAGCCTGTCTGACGGAGATATGCAAGAAAAAATAAAGTCCACCACTAAGGCACCACAATAAGAGCTGCATTCCAGGGCGAGACTCTGTTTTCATGCAACTCCCTCCCTGTTCTCATGTCCTTGAGTCCAATTGTTCTTCTGAGCAATAGAAATCCACCCAATATGACCCGCACCTCTTTAAAGCGCAAAAGAGCACTTGACAAAACAAAAACACGAACAAATTGGATAACTGGTTTCAAAGTAATGGGTTGGACCCTAAATTACAACTTGTTTTCCCGATGCGTGGTTCCATCACGCTCATTATCTCAGATGCAGATCTGGATCTTGGACACGTGCATTCTTCAGGGTCTACGTCTCCACGCCCCTGTCTGCACATACTTCCATCAAATTCGTGTTTGAACATGAAGCACCGGGCAACGTGCTGTCACGTCACTTTAGGATCTGCACAAAACATGAGCCGCCCGGTGCGGCCGTTGCGCGTGAAAACACCGTTTGTGCTGTAACAGAATGTGCGCCGCAAAGCGCAAAGAACCAACCGGTTTTAACGCGCTTTGATAAGTACCGATTTCATAATAAAAGTTTGGACTGATTCACAAAGACCTCGGATCAGCTGGTCACTCACGGTGGATTTAAACGCACACAATTCTACCTGAGCAACACGTTTTCACTCATAATTGAGCTTTGCAGTGAGGAGATATTGAAATATATGCTGCCGTTTGCGGTGCTATTTTTAACCAAAGGCGCGTTTTTTTCGCCGAAACTGACTATAAATGGATTGAACTGTGATGCAGGCTCAAACTCTCTCATGTGAATCATGTGACCCTTACCTGCCATCAAAGTCCCCACTTGCGCCAAAGCAGCAGCTGCACAACAACAGCAACTTTATCCAAAAATCCATGATTTTCTCGAGTTAGACGCCCACGCTGCTTGTTTTTTCTCTCGTAATCCAAAACAACCGGGGGAGAAAGCCGCGGAGGACGCACTAACACGAGGGGGGGGAGTTTGCGAGACGCGCGCCCGATCGAGGTGCACGGGGAGCAAATGTCTGCTGTGCGTCCCTCACACCGGTCCTGCGCGACGTACAGGAGGCGCGGGAGCGCAAACCAGTCCGCCGTCTGAAAGTCGAGAGACCCCGATGGGTGTGAGTGTGCGTGTGTGTGCGCGATCAGAGCGCACAGTTCTCTCTCCCTCTCTCCCCCCCTCACAGGTTCACTCAGCGGGCTCTCCAGCCAACAGCACCCACTGCAGCCAGACCCCCGTCCTTTACATCCAAACATCGGGGCCGTTTCAGCCAGCGGCACGTGGGGGGCGGCGGGGGGCGGGGGGACTTGCCTTGCGACGTCATGAGCTGTGCAGCCAGGAGGAAGAAGAGCCTTTCAGATGCGG
This sequence comes from Gasterosteus aculeatus, assembly GCF_964276395.1. Classification (NCBI taxonomy): domain Eukaryota; kingdom Metazoa; phylum Chordata; class Actinopteri; order Perciformes; family Gasterosteidae; genus Gasterosteus; species Gasterosteus aculeatus. The sequence goes on along the minus strand of NC_135696.1, from coordinate 15,474,618 downwards.
GGCCACGCCGCGCGTGCTTTTGGCAAATGCCTTAATGAATTGCGCAGCCTGCTGAGGCACGCAGGTGCGTGTCGACCACCCAGGTAGGAGATGTGGCGGCTCGCACAGCAAAGACAATGCGCTGGCAATTACTGGGGTTGGAGAGGACAACAAGATAAGCGGCACAAAATACAAGATGAGTAGCGTTTCAAAGTAGTCTAAACAAAAACAATACTTTTGTTGAAGGTGTAATTATTGTAAATGAAAACACATCAAGAATCCAGATGAATGCTGACCGTTCATTATATATATATATATATATATATATATATATATATATATATATATAAAAAGATATATAATATATATAAATAAATTCTTATATCTTGAAAATGTAAGCACCGTGTCATATGAGACGCTATGCAAAAAGCAGTTATTGGCCTAAGAGGCGAAGCACAGAGTTCAGGACACTGAGCTTTGTCTAAAGGCCTCTTCCTGTCCATTAATTGATTGACCCCTCCAAATCCCCCCCCCCCTTTAAAGGTCTGCCTCATTTTTAGACTCTTTGCGATTCAGAGGACTCCGTCAATAAAACAATTCCCCTGGAAGAACTCGATGACAGGGTAACTAAACGCCATCATTTTCCGTATAATGGAGCAGGAGATGGATGAGACGGGGGTCTGATATGATTAGCCCACTGCTTGTTGTTCACAGTCATGGCCGTCTTTTGATACATGGCACAGTCGCCTTGTTACGCCCCGTCACCGATTGAAAAATAAATCCACGCGGTGGCACACACAGGTTTGTCATCGCTAGAAGCGTGTGATCGGGGGGAAAATGCAAGTTGAGTATAATAACACAATTAATCACATGATTTTCATGTCTGGACTGAATGAATGACATTCCATGCTGATGTATTACATCTAAAGACTAGTTATGTGTAATTGAGCTTCTCAGCGTTATGCCACATTACTATTAGCACACGCATGTTGAGGAGAACAAAGACTGATCACATGAAACGTTAAAGGGTCACTTCAGCCAAAACATCCACACCTCAGTATCCTCTCCTGAGGGCGGGATGCACATCTCTTTGACAAAGTTATCATCCCCTGCAGGAGGATCATTCAATTGCTCGTGTGTATTCACCGCTGTGTCCGTCCACGGCTGTTCTGACATTCTGCTGCAAGAAGCTGTAGAATACTTTGGGTGACCGCGAGATCAACAACCTCTCGTTGTTGGGGAGACTTAAGAATTGATGGTATTTTATAGAAAGACACAGATTCTCCTATTTGATGCCGTGTTGAATTACTTGCTTGTTGCCAAGTGAAAGTCCAGATTTGTTTTATTTCTTTGTACCCTTCTTAGTCATTTGAAATAATTCAAAGGAGTATCAACTGATTTTCACTGTGTTTAAACTATCGTTCGTACCAGTTCCAGGAAATGTCAGAGGAAATTATGAAGTAATTATAATCAAAGGCCGGTACAATGAAACACAATCGTACTGCTTGTAGTTTTAATGAGAACGCTTAACATCAGTATGTCCTTCAAAAAATGATGTCTAATTTATTCTGGAAACTGTCAGGGGTGAATTAAAAAAGAAAATGGTATTTTAATGATTCGGGTAAACCCACCTTTTAATGAGGGGAGAGTCATTAGTTGCATCCTCACAAGACAATGCTGTAGCAGACTAAAGTACTAAACGCAAAAAGAGAGAGGAGAATCCTAAACGGAGGATATATAAAAGCTGACTGCAGGTAGAATATATTTATATATATATATATATATATATATATATATTATATATATATTTATATATATATATAAAAGTGAAAAAAATCCAGGTTGTTGCTGGTAATGCACGTTAAAATAATATAAAAGCATTAGATTTAAGATGATTAAAAGGGCATCGTCTCTGTTTTTACTTTATTTCATTCCCTGTTATAATAACTGACAACACAGAATGGAAATACCAACTGTGAGAAAGCCCAAATATGGAGCAAAGACATTCGGCTCAGCATACTCTAATAAGAATGATCATTAGTGTAATAACATACAAATAAGCTCAGAAATCTTAACCATTTTGTCTAAACAAAGAATCTTGTGCAGCCACCTTGCAGCCCGGGGTGTTTAAGTTATATCGACTACTTCACACCTCCGCGTTCCATCTATCGCGCACGCTTTAAGTAGTGCCACCAGCAAGAGAGTCTCTCGCTCTCTGCTCTTTTGTGCACATATGAATTTCTGTAATGTGCACTTGTGCGGAGCCACAAACATGAAGCGGGAGTCAGACGTCTCCTTTTGAAATTCTTCGGGCTGCGCCTGGCAATTCACCTCAGGATAGATTGAGTCTGCTGACTGAATTTGGATGAGCTGCGCGCTGGAAAATCCTGCACCGGTCATACATCCCGCCGGCAGGAAAACCGGCTTTGAGGCTTCAATCACACATTTCTAAAGCAGTCGGGGAGACGCCGAGAAAGGAGACAGCACCGGATGTTTCATTGAAAACCGAGGACGCGTTTCTCCTGAAAGATTTAAAGCTTGAGGAAGCACACGAATCATGTCCAAAGCATGTAGGCCTGAAAACATGGAGCATATTGTGGGATTCTCGTAATCAAGCACGCTGACCTTTTCTGCAAGCATCAAAAAAAAATTCATTATACATAAATACATTGCCGCTGAACGTAAAACTGCATGCATAGCATATTGACATTTTATCTATATGAGGAATATTCAGTTGCTCTGTAGACCTTAAATTAAATGCAAAATATGACCTGATTGATGAGTTTAGATCCAATCTCTCTATTATATTCCCTTCTCGCACACACACAGATATTGATTGTTCCCCATTTGATCTTCAAGTGCAGATTACTTTTTACTGCCTTCTGTTAATACCTGGCAACAGAGGGAGCTTATTCAGTTCAGGCACAGAAGGCCGCATCCAGACTATTTGCCAAAACGGCATGTGGAAAGTATGGTGTGCTTAATTCACAATGAGGGTGTGTTATTCCTGCTGCTTCTGTTTACGCTAACAGCTTGATTACGCGTTTAGGCACACAAACATAGCAGTTGTTGTGGCTCAAACTTTTAATTTTCCAAGCGTCCAACAATTGAGTGAATTTAAGAAGGTACACGAGTCATTTTCAGATCGCAATTAATTTATCGCATCAAAACACACATCGCCGTTAACATCCTTCTTAAAAAGTGATTTTTGAGGCCAGCTAGACCAGAAATAATGAGCTAACATCTCGTTTTATTTTCCTTGGCTTGTTAAAACATAAAAAAATAAAAAAATAAAATCAAGGGTGGATAAAAAATTCTCAGCACCATGATGACACAAGCGGAGGCTGTGCACTTTGTAAAATCCTGACCCCACAACTTCTCAGAGCGCTAATTATGCGCCGGGGCCTCTTGTTGTGCAGCATCGACCTCCAGTCCGCTCCCGCGCGGCAGCTTTCCCACCAGCAGGTTGTTCTTTGGCGAGCAGCTTTCAGGCTCCATGGTCATCACCTGCACAGAGTAGCCGTGAGTCTGTGCTACCCAAGAGCGGTCCAAGTCCACCAGGCCCATACACTGTTTACCTGGGGAGACACACGGGAAAATAAACCAAGAGAGACCTTTTGTTACACTTGATTTCTTTTTAGTGTTTATAGCTACAGGGAAGCCTTTTATTTTAGAATGTGAGGCAATCCAAAATCAACCGGCAGGTCACGTTCACATGAACACAACAAGGTAGGCCCACCAATGATGGTTATTGGTGGGCAATGCAATACTGATATTCAAGAATAAATAAGAAATGTTAATAAATAAATGTTACACCTCGAAAATTATATGATAATAGCGGGATAGCTTGTGACTGCTAAAGTAATAACAAGGCAATAATAGCTTTGTAATAAGCATGGGTATAAAGACTGAGATTTCTGTAACAGGTTAATAAAACTGAAGGGAAACATTCAAAGATGGCCAAATGTTATAGCTTCACCTTCTTGAGTTTTCCAGTATGCATGTGTATTATTTACCCAATTAATAAACAACAACAACCACTGATGATCACACTCTCTCACAGCATTTCCCTTAAACAGACTTCAAATGCATTAGACAGTTTGCCAAAAGGCCGACGCAGTAACTGCGAGCTTTAGTCGGTCATGTTGCTCAGATGAGCACACTCCCTGGCAGGCTGCGGACAAATGGGATCAAACATGGTTAGAAAACGCTAGTTGGGAGAGGTGGAGCCGCGTTAGCTGATATGGAGCACATACGACAGGTGGTGTCAGGCACATGAAAAGGGGCCTCAGACACGTGGCGGCAGTGAGGATCCTCCTTGCGTTCAGAGAGAAGCTTTGATAAGCTGGAGAACTATCAGAGTAGAGAGTGTTCTCGGCATAATGAAACAACGTGCCGTGAAGCTCCAGCTCCGGCCTGGAGGTTTCAGTCTGACACAACACGTCCTTTTGAATACAGCAGTGCACATCTGGCAACTGTGTTTCTTTTCTCACACTGAAGACAACCATGGATCAGCATTTATTACACAGCTTAAAAGTCTCTTATCTTTTGTTAAAGTACAGCAGTGAACTGTAAAGATAATCCTAAAAGCAACAACATCATCACCCTAAGATTACTGTCTAGGGACTGTAATACTATATGTAGAATATTACTGGAGCTGAGTGTTCAGCCATAAGGTCGAGATTGTAAACATTACCAATGAGTCGCTTCTCAGGAGGGAGCTGGACAGCAGTTTGGTCCGCGAAGCGACAAAGGATCATGTGTTCCTGAAATAAGGACAGACAATGAGTACAGATTAATCGCACGGCTTAATAATGTTCTGGCAGATATCCGTCAGGTCTAAGAACCTAAGAATCTTCCTCCTCTCTGCGATAACAGCTGACTCGCCAACAAGATTGAGCAAATATTTAAAGAGTTGCAGTTAAAGAATACAAGGACAAGTTTTTATCACGATGCATTTCAAGGAAACAATCCTTAATGGATGCACATGCACACAACCACACTAACGGAGAGGCTGGATTGTTGAAAATGTCAAGTCAGTCCACTGCTTTGGTCTGCTGAATACATTATTGCAATACATTTTTTTGGATAGGAATTCAGTATCAGTGTCCTACTGACATTGTGATCAAGTGAAATTGGAAAAATATTTAAATAATGTCAAATCAGCGTATCGGAACTGCCATGAAGCTTTGCAGGGACACTAGGATTTCTTAAAGCGTTGTTGGACAGAGGAAAAGCGACATCATTTGCATGGGAAGCCCTTTACAAGATCCACCCTTTAAAATGTCCAAAAGGCCAACTGAACCGGCTCATTTAAACCCAGGCAATAGACCAGTTTCTGTTTTTACGTTGCCACGGTTAATGTGTTTGTGGAACAAGTGAACTGGGAGAGTGGTTTGTCAGCTTTTACTTGCTCTAACTCTACTCGATTCCATTCGTCTCCCCGCGGCGCTAAGGCTGAACGCCGCGGAGCAGCTGCTTATAGCGCTGTTTTCCCATATCACACAACCATTAGTCCTTTGTCCTAGCGGAAAAAATATCTGTCAATGCGCGTCATTGTATTTAACTACTGCAGAACTGGGTGAACAAATATGACTCTGCTATAAAAAAAACAATGAGAAGCTGCTTTTTGTTGAAAACACAAGCACATTGGCAGCTAGGGGAGATTTATGGAGTTCAATGGTCAGATAAGGTTTCTGCTGGTTTTAAAAGAATGTTGTTTTTGGTTGGTCCTGTTGATCCGCTGCATGTTTAATTTCATATTTCCAAACCGATATAAAGGCAGATAATATTTCTGTTGCTTGGCCGAGGCTTCCAGAAAAACAGCAGCATGATCACATGGTGTCTTCTAAATAATAAATTCTCTGTCTGTAAACATCGCTTTCTTCCAGTGCACAGGGGAGGAGGAGTGAAAGGTGTTCTGCTGTCGCGACAAGTCAACTCTGGAGGTTGCCGCGGCTACGTCCGACAGCAACTTGTGCACAGATTCTCCCTGGGGGCCCTGACGGGTCCCATGCATCATCATGGGACGGGCCCTCTCAGAGCCCGGTGGGTTGTGTGTGCACAGCGATAAGGGGCCGGGAGGCTGCCGGGTGCGAGATTCCCTCTTTGTGATGAGAGCCACGTCAATGAAACAATGAACGAAAAAATAAATAAATAACTGTGCAGAAAAAGCAACTCTTACTCCTGCCAAGCAAAATAAGTTCATGTATATTTTGATACATCCAAATTATAGAAGGAGGCGGTTTTGGCAGATCTTCATACGGTCAAATTTGGCGTATTTGAAACACGCGTGGAGATTAAGTTCCAAATAATTATATAGAACATCTGGCACATCTCCATTTGTTACTCATTCGTCCGAATCTCTTCCGGCTCCCATGTTTGTCGAGTGTTGGAAATTGCGAAATTTCACCTCTCACTGATTCATTGCACTCTGTGGCATGTGGCACTTCCTGTATGACCCCTATTGATACAGTGGCTTCTTAATTAAGAAGAAATTAGCTAAGAAAAGGTTTATCTTCATCATGTTGTAAGACTAATGGACATAACCCATTTAAATAAGTCTCGACGTGCATGTGTGATAGAATGAAGACAAACTAGGGATTCAATCATAATTAAAAGAATACCTTGTATGTCAGAGTCTCTTGGAACCTTTTGCTGTAAAAACAGGGGGAAAAAACAATTGAATTATACGTGTGTACATTAGACATACATCATGTGTTTCAGGCAATATATATAACCAAATCTAAGGCTTGATAAAAAATGAACGGCATGCATCAGCTCTAAAACGAACCACTTTCTCTCTCTGGGAAATGAGGAGTTTGGGATTTAGCATCGATATGGGAGCAGAGTTGTTTTTTTTGTCATGGTTGAACGTAGTCAGATCACCATGCAAGCTAATTAAAGGTCAACACGGTGAGGGACTAGGGGCCATTCGGTTCACATGGAGAGGAGTCTCGACTCAAACTGATAGGCCCTTAATGAAATGGGCAGTTAAGTTTCACAGCCCATAAAAACATGTGAAATGCTTGGAATGTCGACACCTGCAAAATATCCGCATGAGTACCTGGAACATGACCTGAGGGGAAAACACTAAAAGTAGCAGGAGGAAGATTGACACAGTCAGGTGCGTTGGCCCTGCAGACACACGGCTTCTCGTTGCCCATTTATAGCCGCAAGGGCTTTTTTCCCCGCAGCATTCTCTCATTTTTTCGAAGGGGTGAAGTGTCAAGTTTGCAGACGTGAGGAGAGGAAAAACCAAGTATGTGAAAACTCCTAAATATTTATATCGTACACTGAGCGTCCCCTCCCCCAGGGTGCCTTAAGAAGATCAAACAACTGAAGAATAGTTACAGTACACAGTTGAAACACTGCTCCACACAGGTCAAGGGGTTTTCAAACACGTACCATTTTGTGGTTTATTCAACTTTTTTGTGACTGTTAGCGACATCATCAAAAAAAGTCAAATCGTTGAGCCAGACCGGAGGAGACTTGGCCCACGTCGCCCCCATCAGTCTCCCCAAATCACAGCTGTAATCAGCGCAGCAATCTCAGTGTTATCTCCACTTCAACTTGTCTTTTGCTTCCTAAAACAGCAGTCCTACTTTATGCTTCAGTATCCGGAAGCAGTTTTATCAGCATACTGCCTTGCAATGATTCCGACGCCATTTAAGTGCCATTAGTCAGAGTGCTGCCATAGCAACCGGATCAACAGCATTTAAGTATAGCCTTCAACTTCCTCTACTCTGCTGTCATTCGTTTCTTCTCCTCTCTTCTGAAACGGCAACATGAGGACATAAAATCAAGTGAATTCTCTGCATAACGAAGCATACAATAAAGTAGTTTAGAAGAAGAGTAGCGCTATTCCAGCCAAATTTCTCTCACGCTCTAATATCGCAGACAGCATCAGCACAGCAAACCTTCAATTACGTAGCTGATAGAAGATTGAAAAGGGGGGGGGGGGCTTGCTATGAAGGCGATGTCACACAGCTGCCTTGTACTGTCAGTGCTGATTATAGACAGGGTGTGAACAAAAAGCTGTTGGTGTCTGCGTGCGTGGATGTGAAAATGATGGAGAGCGAGAGCCTCAAAAGAGAAAATGGAGGAAAAAAAAAAAAAAAAAAATCACAAAAGAGAATGGGAGAGAAACAGCAGCGGTAGCAGGGGTCTAACAAGAAAACAACATGGTCAGAAACAGCATTCGAGAGAGCAGAGAGCCCCGAGACGCAGGAGCGGCGAGCAGCTACAGACCTTTTGGGGAAGGTGAACTTGATTGCGTTTTGGATAAAGCCGTAGCAACACGGGCTGATGACAAAGGCGGCTCGCGCCTGGATGCAATGCTCCATCACCATGTCGGTTGCGACGCCACATGCATGGAGGGCAACCTGATGGGAAAAAGGACAAAAGAAAAAAAGAAAGCGATATAGATTTCTTAAGAACTATTTCTGGCCCAACAGCGAGACAGAAAGTGAGAGCATTTCACAGCATACACTCAATCCCAATGATTAGCTCATAATGGCTGCTGCTTTTAATTACATCAATGCTGTCAGGAGGTGGACCTGGGGGAGCTAAAGCAACAAAATGCATCATGCTTTAGGAGTGGAGGCACAAACGCATCAGGATTCCAATTGAGGGAGTGAACCATGCGTGTTAATGAACAACTAGCTTTACATTAGCGGTGAGGTGGTAATATATTGGATGGCTGAGTGGAAATAAAATACCAAATATCATAGCATGTCTGCGCTCCAGAATGCAAAAATAAAAAGTGATTTATTACAGGAAATGAGTTGAATATCAAATATCAAGTACAGTGGCAAAATAGATGATTTCATCTGAGGAATACATTAGTAAAATAGATTCTCTGTTAATGGTCCACATAAAATGCATTATCGGTTTGATGTGACAATAGCTCCTTGGGCGCACTGGGATGAACCCTGTCCAACTCAAGCAGCGACCCCGAACCTCTTATTCTTGTCTTCCAACAAGTTGTCTCCTGGCGTCCGGGAGTCTGAATCCAGCGCACGTTGCCTTGACAGCGTTGCTGCAGAGGACTCACCGAAGACAAGAGGGGCAGCAACTACAAAGGATCGCAGAGGATCCGCTCCAGACACTCCAAACATGGCCAAACACACTCCTAAAGTCACTGAAATGTCCGGGTGGGGGCCCGTTTCTCAGAGGCGCTTAGGCGCTCCCTGGAAGTTGGACAGCTGCAGCAATCGCTCAGCTCGCAAGCGCACGAGAAATGTAGATGTCAGTTTACACTTGGAATTGAGTCTTCCCGTCTGCATTGTTCTACTTCATGAAGATCTGCACTGCAGAATCAACATCAATCACCTGCATGGCCGTCGTTTCTATTTGATACCAATTATCTATCCTGCATTCATTCGTGTTATCAGGGAGAAAGCTCGCTTATGTTCTTTCAGCAGCATGTTTCAGACGGCTGATTAACAGGATGAGACTATGTCACAGATTGCATGATGTTACATCTAAAGAAAGAATGATGTACTAAGTAACACCATCACTCTTTCCCAGCTACTTAATGTTGAACATTAGTCGTGCTTTGCTAAATCTTAATTAGTTTTTATAACCTCAAGCCTTGATTTAACTCATACACAAAGCCACTCAAATAAAACGCATTCGGATACGTTCTTATAATACATTATGCATTTCCAATTCTCGATTAAGAAAGCATTCTTACTTTATCAAAGTCTAACTTCCTTTTGCCTTTGACTGTTCAAGCCTTATTAATAAAGTCACGTAGCAGCCCAATATGTTATGTGGGATACTAATTAAAAATAGATAGTGGGAGGTGAAATTAAATACGCTGATTTAAAACCATCCGATAGACATTAAGTATTTCATACACGCCTTGTTAAGCACATTTTTCCACAAACATTTCTTTAGGAAGAATAAATCATGAAACAATACGCCAAACAGGCCAAAAGGACACACAGCCTTTCATTAAACTGTGTTGTTCGACTAATCAGTCTTTTGGGGAGAGGAAAAGCTGTTTCGATCTGTATCTTCCGCTTAATGATCACATCACAGAAATAATGAGGCTTCATTATTCACTCTTACTCAAGTAATTACATTCCTCTCCTGTCGCACCAGACAGAACGAGCTCCTGCAATATAGCCGACTAAAACTCCTCTCGATCCCCATCACACCACTACCGTTACACAGAGGTGTGCCCAAACTGTTTTTAGTAGCTTCGTCTTGGCCTGAAATGTGCGGTTCGTTAAAATATGACTCTTAACAATAGAGCGAAATCAAGTAAAACACGCCCATCATCAATAAGAATTTGATATCAAAAGGAAAGGAGTTTCTGGAACGCCGGCTTTGATTTGTTTGGTTTTAATCCCAGAAGTGACTGAGACTGTGTTGCATTCGACTGTAGATAAACAGACATAATCTTATGAGATTTTAAAAAATAAACAGAAAAAAACTTTAATTACTAATTAATATCGCTCATACAACACGCTAATTCTGGCTGTTATTGCAAGAAAGATTTGTAATTGTCTTTGATTATTTTTGTTATCAGAAACGTAATCCTACTTTTGATAAGCTGGAACATGTTTTTGTGATTTGTACACTACGTGTTTTATGAAGAACAAACTAAATCAACTTTTCCTGCCTTCCATGTGTGTTCAAAGTCATCGGAGTAGAGAATAAACAGTGTACATACTGCATGCAAAGGCCGCGAGTTGAAAACCGATGTTATGCTACTGGAGGAAGGAGGAGCAGACCCTGACTAAGAATAGGGACACCACAACTTAATTAGCATGATGAACATGAGCGCGACTAAAAATGGCACCATTTATAATACATAACAGGATTAAAACCTGGTGTGATGGGTGGCTCCTTCCGGTAAGAATATCTGTGTGATACAGCCGGGGCCGCACGGAGCAGTGCACAACTGTACGGACTTGCACCTCTGTGATGAAAATGGTTTTATTGTTCATTGAAAATCAGCGCGCGTGTGTGTGTTTGTGTGTGTGTAAACTCTCTGACTAGGCTTCAAAAACCGCCCACGTATTCTAGAGAAGAATAATCTATGCTGTTTGTTAGTTGCCAAGTGGAACGGGTCTCAGTGGAGTGGTGGTGCTGGAACAATAGCTTCTAATTACAGCAGGTTCATGTATAATCCCTATTTTTTCCCCAAAGAGAGTTAAAACAAGGCTACTTGAACAACTATGACACAACTGGGCTGTGACACAAGGCCGGTAGAGGTTTGGGGGCAGATACTGACCTGAGATCAGAAATAATCAAGAATAATGATGGTAAAAGATTCTCTTGGATGTCACCCGTTTGGAAACCAAACCATTTAAAGATGAAAGGTGATTTTCTATCCAAAAGAAATGGTTTGCTTGATACGGCTAGATTCAAAAAGCCAATAAACAAGCACAGTTAAGTACCCATTTGCTTTAAATTGATAGTAATTATCTTGAAAGGTCAAGAGCTCTGCAGGTGAAGATGTTTAAAGAGGACAAGCGAGGGTTTCCAAGGGGTTAAAGCGGGAGAGTGCTGCCCAATGTTGATTTTAGGTTGTTTCAGCCCCATTAAACAGGTAAGCCGTGCAGAATGAATACACATTTACTGAGGTGGATCTTAAAAATCACTTACAGCATCAGATGTATTGGTGTAAGTGTAATGAATTATGAAGTAAAAAAGGCGACATTGCCCAGTAATTAACATTTTTCACAGGAGAGGACTCCTCAAGTCATAAGAGCTCAACTGTTGTTTAAGACCTTGTGAAAATAGTTTCCAAAGCAAACAATAGCGATCTGGGCGGTAAGAAGCAAGAACGCAAAAAAATCATCTGCACAGAAGAGATCCCGTAACTGACATTAGCTTTGCCCTTCGTTTTGCGGGTAAAATGACCTTTTGGCTGTCTGGTAATCAGGGAGGACATGGTGACATACACCGCTTGGCTGAGCTGCACAGCACTAAAAGGATTCTGATTAGGGCTCCACAAATGAAATGCGCTGATAAAAAAAAAAATAATAGCACGATGGCATTTTCACTTTCTGGAAAAAGATGATGGGGGTGACATGTCTCTCCCTGTGATGTGTGTGTGAGCTTCTCCGAAATATGAAAATATATTGATACTAAAAATAGGCATCTCGCAGTTCAATGAATTGTGACAGAGCACGAACAACACAACACTTTATGTAGTGTAAATGAAGTAGGTGTGTAATTGAACTTCTCTGTTCAATGCGTAGTAGCAAAAAAAAAAAAAAATCTTTGCTATTGTGGCTGCTATTTCATCCAAATTAAATAAGCATAAAATATAGTGCAGCAAATTACATTTTGCAACTTCATGTTTTTACTTCAAGTTTGATTGAATTTTAATGACTTGTAGTTTCCATTTTTCACAAAATAGTGTAATCTTAAAATTGCTCGGCCATTTGAAATCATCACATTGTCTAAAGAATCTGTGGTTCCTCATGCGAATGGAGACACAACTGATGCACACGTGGGACACGCCACACTCACCCCAATGTGAAACGGTCCGGTGAAGTAGTCCAAATTAGCCTGAACGAAGCCGATGTTTTTAAGGCCAAGCTCAGCGCTACGATTCTGAGCCCGGAGCAATGACTCCTCTTTGTTCTCTATGAGGATGACCTTCAGTAAAATAAGCAAAAAAAACCCAGATGCAATTGCAATTTAGTAAAAGGGCCTGGAATGAGTTATAATACAGTTTAAATGTGTGCCCCATTAGAGTGACAGACAGATGACATCATAGCAGGAGCTTAGTAGTAAAAAAGAAAAATAATAGCATGAAATGTAACATAATTAAATTATAATAACTGATGATTGTAGAGATGCATTTAATGATAGATATTCATCACTATCATTATGAGCAGGTGGTTTATCTACAGATCTCTTTTAAAAGGTTTTAAAATGTCAAAAAGTTATCTACAAAATGTTCACGTCTTTGGAGAAACTATTTTCTGTGCCATGGACACACACATCTGTACGTTACCTGGCAATCCGGAAGTGTGTGAGCCAAAGCAATCCCTAAATGGCCCTGCAATTCGGCAAAAAGAAAGAGATAATACATTTAAGGGAAAACCGCATACATCAATGGAGCGTCGGTGGAGTTATGATTAGTGCTACCCTTTCCCACTGAGAAATGACCCTTTTGTCATGCAGCGCCGCGGCCCTGAGCATTTTCATTTAAATGTAATTACCATTCTGCTTGTGTACACCCGCCAACGCCAAAAGTCATTTAAAAGGAGGTGGGAAAAGCAGGAGGGAATGCGAGAAGTTCCTTCAGCCTAATTTAGCCGTCGGCTGCAGTGAGAAACGAACGCAGAAGCTTGACCGAAGGATGAATACGGCTACCGTTCCACTGCAGAAATCCACAACGGTGTGCCCTGGCCTGGCCAGCTCCGTAACCATGGCAACCAAGTTGTTCAGCTGTTGCCGCTTCCGGACCACACGGATGTTCGACACATTCCCTGCAAAAGAGAAACAAGTAGAAAGCAACAGGTTTTTCCAGTTAAAGGAAGAAAAAAAAAACTGCCACAGAAGAACGTTTAAATATTAATGGAATTTTGTTATAATTATAGAAATATGTTTTGATGCTGAAGTGGTTACAGTCAATGAACATGAGTAAAAATAATAAAATGGCCCCAAACATTTTTCATTATAGCTTTTCTGTGTCAGAAGGTAAACGATTATCTTCCAAAAACAATCTTTCAACTTAATCAAAAGCGAGCCTCGAGCCAAAATGTGTCGTCCTCGTCTGTGCAGAACTTTCTGCTGCTGTGAGACCAGGAGGCACCCCATTAACTCAAAGCACATTTCAGTCTGATGCATCGTCATCACCCGTCTGATCGTCTCAGCGCCACATTGGCAGTGAGCCGTCGCCGCGCTGTGCCGATGCCATCTCTGGTCCATAAATCTAGAATGATGAGTGTTTCATTTGCCCCACAGTCACACCCTTATATCCACATGCGGAATAACAGAAAAAAAAAAAAATCCCCCACGTTCCTGCTCACACCGCTTTGAATACGAACACGGGGGAGGGTGGGGAGTGAAAGAGACCTTTCATTTTACCGACAAGTACATCTCGTAGTTTCATTATTCTGGCTCTCATGCTGCCTGTTACTGACTTGATCCCAGTTGTGGGGAGAGCCGAATGCAGAAACACAGCAGGAATGTCATTGAAATGATTCTGTTCTGCTTTTGGATGAATAACTCACATGGGTGCATGCTCCAAAAGAGGCTTCAGAATAGAGGCTTTTTAATGCATCCTAACGCAATTGCAATTTGGAGTGGGCAGAAAAAGCATTAAAAAAGGACATGTGGAATGACCCAACCGTGCACAACAATGCTTTAAAACTAAAAGGATTCCTTTACTTTGCATTTGGAGGGCTGGAACACTTAAATATCTATCTTATATAATAAAATTGGAAAATCTAAAATATGTGAATTAACATTTTTTTACTTTGGTGGTCTAATATTCACTGCGTTTGGCAACTATTTGGAGCTTCGCTGATAGCAGGTGTCTAAGTCGGTAAATTAGAATCCAATCGCCAGTTAAGGAGAACACATACTGAGAGTTTGATTGATATTCAAAACAATAAGCTGAAAGAAACTGAAGCCTCACAGACAGAAGGGGAACTGCAGGGTTTAGTGATAATTACACAGAACACTTTCACATCGAAGTAGTGATGTGATCCCTTATTAATACAAAATCATGTATAATGGCTATTTTAATCCCTAAATGTTTTGCTCAAAATCTTATATAGAAAAGACCTTGAATTTACAGGGCTTTGCCAAATGTTAATACTCGTTAAACAATCACAGTACACTTTGTTGTCTATTTGGCCTTGAGAGTATGTGCAACATGTCTCAATATTCGAAGGAAAGCGTGTTGCAGAGCTGCAAGGGAAGCGGCTTGTGAATACAGTAAACGCTTTCATTGATTTTGAAGTGTGTGTGCGTGAGTGAGAGAGAGAGAGATTGACTGCATTTTCTCCTCACACAAGACTTGAAAGGTCACCAAACATCAAACCCATCACTTTCACATGACTGAGTGGGTGGCAGCAGCTGAGCAAAATACATGCTAATCCACCTCTCCCTTTGTTTTCACTTTCATTTTTTTATGTGTTTTCATGGAAAATAGTGATACTGAGCTCTTTAAAGTGCTGGCCTAGGGTTGCATTTAATAGACTAAATTTCAGATGGAAATCATAAAGTATATATCACAGAGTAGAGGTAAAAAAAAAAAAGAAAGAAAAGATTGGAAAGAACATGTAGAGAATACTGTTCCAAATAGGCCTAATGAAACCAATTCAAGATTTAATCATGCCTAAAAATGTACTTTTAAAGTCGTTTTAAATTATTAAATATTAAAACAAATATGGATCTTCCTACAATATAATTCACTTAACAGTGAATAGCATAGACACCTATATAGACATAAGTGTTACTTAGTCTCTTGAATTTCCTTTAAATCTTCAGAATAGGTAGGAAGGAGAAGGAAATGAATACCTAAATTAAAAGATACAAGTGGTTTTATGTTAAACCGATGAAACCAAACCCCTTAAATAATTTATCTCTCACTTCAAACCTCACTTTAGATGTCCGGTAGTCTGCTCTTCAGTTCAAAGTCTGCATAAAAAGTATCAGTGTTTGACACATGAACATGAAAAAAGAAATCGGAAACTCTAGGTTATATCTCACATAAATAAAAGAGGGGTAATGCTAATGAAGGTACCAGTGAAGTTACTTCATTCACCTCTATAGTTTATCTGACCCGTGGCCCTGCGCTGTGCCTTACAGGCTGTGGACCCGAGTCACACGGTGGAAGAGTCCGTAGCACACGTTTCCATCTTGCCAGGATATAAAAAGCTTTGAACAACTCTACCGGTGACTCATGCGGTTTTAAACAACGTGGCTGCGGGCGACTCACTGGCCCCCCTGGGGGCCGCCGGGCTCTGGTGGGCACCCTGTTGGCGAGACCTGATCTTAGACGTCCACGAGGAATTCAAGCGATGCCGAGAAGGCAATCTTGCTGGCGAGGGACTGTGTGTATCCTCTGCAGGTAGCCCTGGCAGCCTTCAGGTACAAAATGAATTCAATGCAGCTGTGATGTCCGTCTGTCACAGTTATCAATGTCCTGGTATTAGTCGCCATGGCAGGGAAGGTATTTATCGACGCAGGACATCGGGCCACCGGGCCATTTGATTGAAGGATAGTCTCCCTTTCCCTTAAGTGGCCAGCATACGATGTTAAAACGAATATGGCTAGAGCATATTTCTAGTAAATTACATTGTACGTACATTGAATTTATACATCTAAATATTCAGACAAACAAATTTTACATTTCAATTTGCATCATAACCTTTTCATAATCCATTGCCTAAAGAAGGCCTTTAGGCAATGGACCGAAAATAACATAGGAAGATAGCAAATTCTGCCCATTTTAAATTTTACTTGGTTACAGATTTACACACACACACACACACACACACACTTTTGGCAAATCAAACGTTAAAGGTTTTTATTGGTTGCATCAAAATAAAAACAACAAGAACAATTGTATCTGAAAAAAGCTGAAACTAAAATGTAACTGAATAAAAGACCCAAAGTTTTATCCCAGCTCGAACTTGCCAGATAAAAACAATCACGCACCGTGTAATTCACAGAAGTCGAGTCCTACGTCACCTGCAGGGAGTTTTGATCAGCAGCCACTTTCTAAACAGACGCAGCAATCACTGCGTGACAGAAACTACCTGCTCCTGTCATCTAGCCCGGCTCAAATGATTAGCTCAGCCCTCCTCCGCCATCACTCACACAAGGCTTGGGAGGAGATACAATGTTTTAGCAATTAGTCAAAGCGTATCCTTCTCTGCATCGGGCCAAGCATGCAGGAGAATGCGAATAATGATGCATGAATTACCACTGAGGGGGTGACAGCTGACACAGCATCAAGACTATTTAAACGCCATTTTTGATCGGATTCAGACGCATCCTCCCTTCCCCAATCACAGGGGAACATAACGGCAAAGAAGAAACAATGTTTGTATCAGCAGTTATTGAATAGTCAAATCTTGCTGGGAAAACGAAAATATTTTTTATCCATACTTCAAAGTAAATTTTTGTCAATATCAAGGAGAGTTTTCTTTGAAGAGATACGGAAAATCCTGAAACATGGGGAAATGGCACTGGGGACAAGTGGTATTGTTATAATTTTCCATCTAATATAGAAGACAAAAACAATCACAAGAGTGCTCAGAAGGAGAAGCACCTACCTGCGCAGAGATATTCTCCCTAACATGTTTCTCATGCATTCTAACTAGGTCCACAGTCTTCCAGCCTCCTTTGTAAACAGGTGCAGCCATCACAAGGGTGACAGAAAGTACCCGCCGCGGTCACCCAGCCCGGCTCAAACAAGCCACTATAGCAAGCGGTTGATGAGACATCGTCTCAAGGGTCTCCTATCGTCGGTACAAGACAAAAGAGGAGCTACAATGTTTGAGCAATTAGCTCAGAAGAAGGACACAGGACTTCTGTGGGGGAAAGATGTGAGACCCGTGTTTGATAAATGGTCTGGATTTCTGCCCCTCACTGCGATCTGAAATCAGTGGGAGCCCCCCCCCCCCCCGCATGCGGTCTAGATACTGTGATCCCAATGCAAACAAGACGGACGTCTCAGAGCAAACTAGACGCTTGATGCGTCCTGGCATGAATGGGGGAGAAAAGTTGCTTTGAAAAGACAAACAAAGTTGGCATCGTGCGATATGATCCTCTGTGCTAGACAAACCACTAGAGAGGAACACAAAGAAGACGCAGTCGAATAGTAAAATCAATGAATCCACCATCGTGTCATTTTCTACTCATTTCTGTGTGCTGTTATCACATCCAAACCACTTTGAAGCCAAAACATTAACAACAAATATTCCTTCGTAGTGTACACTGTACAGACTAGGTTTTGTTGTCTGCATTAGCTATTGAACACAATTACAATATCCTGTGGACGTTCATATTTGTCTGCAGCGGAAAAGGGATTTAAATATTTCCATCATAAATATAATTAGCCACATTCAAGCTTGATCTAACGTGTCCTTGGCCTTCTCTGTTAACATGTTCAATTGGTTGTAACCTTAGATTTTTTTCCACAAGCTAAATAACCTGGATCTGTTGGTGTTTATGAACAGGTGCAGTGTCAGAAAGCCAGAAATGACAGAACCAGTAAGAGTCTTGGTTTCAAACGTTTTCCTGAGCTCTCCCTTTCCCCCCCCCCTGCTGCTACAGAAGTGCTAAGAGTCTTATCAAGCAGGTCCATCACCCAGATTAGAATGTAAACACATTGCTGGGGTGCAGAGGGCCCCTGTTTGGTCTCGGCAGGATCCGACATCTTTTAGAGGACATGCGGGTTTGAGGAGCAAACGTGAGGAGGGCTGGTCAAGATTCCACTTTAGATTATGGTGTTCAATTTATACTTCAATATTCCGGGTTGATCCTTTGGATTTGAGGTTTGTTTTGCTTTATTTCCGGAAATGATATTTGAAAAAGCGGGCGGTTGGAATTTAAATTTGAGGAGAAACAGTTAGTGGTTTCTTTGAACAGGGAAAGTCGCAGCTCTTTTGCTCTGAGCCTCTCATTTAAAACGTGTTCAGTAATACAAGGTGAGAGACTAGATAAGGTCAAAGTTTAGACACAGAGGTGGAACCTAAACAGAGTTACGCACGCCTGAAAGGGACGGGCACCCTGTACGAGTCGTGTGTTGGCTCATGTTACAAACTGTGGCGGAAAGGAATTCCTGGAAAAAAAGCATCTCCAGAGAGTCATCGGTCAACCAGCAAGAACAATGTCGCCGGGTGGCACAGAAGAAGATGAGCCGAAAAGAATAGATGAGAGTTGTTAATGACGAAAAAGCACAAATTGGGATTGATAACGACAGTTTACATTAATTCAATATATGATATGTTCATATACACGTCAGTGTTTCACATTTTCAAAATGGATTCAGGATGGTATGGAAATACTGTTTTGCTTGATATATAATGAATAGAAAAGTTTGTGTAGAACATCAATACGTTTTATAAAATATTTAGTAGCTAGTATTTAATTAGTATCATGAATAAGACTCTGCTTTGATATGGTGATCAGAAAAAGTAAAATTTTCATAATTTTAATAAATCATATTTTCTTTACAGCTTAAAGGAAATTAGCTAAAGCACAAACTTTAAAAAGGGTCACTAGATGGAAAGGAGAATTGTGCACATATTAGTAGTTTAAATGTTGGGTATCGGGCCGTTTCCAAGCACTCCTGATATGTTTGCTCTGGGTGCACAAGTAAATTAAAAAAAAAAAAAAACATGCTACGTGTACGAGAGTAGAAACAAGAAGGTGTGGTGCATCATTATCTCCTCAGCATGACTTCTGCAGCTCATCTAATCAGCTCATGTCTGAATGCCTGGCTGCTGATCCAGTACTCATGAATGGACCAGTGTGTTGTTTCAAAACGGATCTGTTTGGCTCTCTTAGTCCTCGAGGATTAAAAACAATCTTTTCTCATCTGGGGAGATGTTCATAACATTGCACGTCTCACAAAAACAAGTGCAAAGGTGGCGTGGGAGCTCTTAGCAGGACTGAAGAGATTAAAGTAAAGCAAACAGGCTTATAAATGAACCTGTTAACACCTGACACCTGTAGTCGCTCAGCGTATTTATGACTGTCGAATTAGATATTGAATTCATACACCGACTACAGACTTTAACATGCGGCAAATCAAAGGCCGGCGAACGCAGCTCCTGTTAAACTGACCGGTGTGAGAGAGAACGCTTCACTTCCTTTATGTGGCTGGAAGAGCGTAAAATGCGGTTCCCATAAGTGCTTTTAACTGCACACGCGGGCGCTGCAGGAGTAACCGGAGCGAACACAATAAAGAGCGAAGGAGTTGCCTTTACTACTAGATAAACACACTGCCTGGAGCACAGTTACAAAAAGCACAACGGATTACGAACAAGTGGAGAAATGCAAATGCGACGAAAGCTAAAGGCTTAAGAAAATGGCACATATGACACTTTCTTAGAAGAACAGGGAAAATAAAATCGTTTTCAATGACATATTTAAATAAAAGCAGGTCTACAATGAATGACACTGATCATCAAATGACTAATTCTTAGAAGGTCACGGCCCATATAGACACATTTACTAAATGTAAAACCACTTGGTGCATTCACACGGTCCTTGTGTGCACAATATATTTGGATCGTATTCCTTGAATACGACCAAGACAACAAAGACTGGGCCAATGGGCTGTGACTAAATGTGCCAGGTTCTCCATCAGCTCATCAGAGTTTGATGGCGTGTGCACTCGCTACTTGACGTGAAGGAACAGAGAGAAAAACAGTTTTCTATCAAACGAGGTTCTCTCTCAGTGCTGGATTTGTGTTGCATGACATTCATTTCTGTAGGAGGGACAAATAGATTTATTACAGTTTCATGGCTTTTTAGACACCTGAACTCTGGGGAACATTGTTTATGTTACACGGTTGATGCTCTCCTGCTTTCAGGAATGGCTACAACATCCGGCTGGCAGTGTTTTAGTTCTGCCTCCTTATCGACTACTGCAGGCATCGTGCGATGCCGTTGCCGTAATTAGAAATGGCTTGCTGGCACTTAAAAGTGTATGCAATGTTGCAGAAAAATGTTTGCAAATCAATAACATGTTCTTTCCTTATGGAAAACCACCAGCCGAAGAAAATTTACGTTAGGTTATCTCTGCAGAATGTCGACGGTAATTAATAACAGGAGATAAATCCAAACTCACAGTCCTTTACTGCAGTGTGGATACTTTGAGGAAGAGCCAAACACCGAGCGGCAACTAAATTTAATCTTGTTCAGCAGTATAAAAAAAATACGATGAAGAAAATATTTTAAAAACAAAGCTCCATTTGTTGTAACGCTTGTCAGAGAAGGAGCGTCTACTTTCACGGCGGCGGACGGTTTGCGTAAGACTGTGGTGACAAGCAAAAACAAAAAGGTACTGAAGACAAACAAAAGAGGAAAAAAAAACTCTCCACATCCTCCAACAGCCCTGGAATGTCTGTCAAAACATGACCAGACGTAGCTGCAGCAGAGCGGTCTGCATAATTACGGAGCTCCCGGCGTCCCTCGTGCAGGTCAGAGCACATAGCTAATTTGTCTGCGCGGCTTCGGTGCACAACGGGCACGGGACCAAAGCGAGACATGTGTTTGGCCTCTACCGGTGTGAGGGTCAGTGCTGCAGCTACAGGAGGACAGAGCAGCGCGTCCGCGGTTGTCTCACACTTTCGCTACAAAAGATCTGAAGCAATGCTGGTAATGTTAAAAAGAAATGTCATGATAGATTCAGATCAACAGCCGAAAATTTGATACAGAGCAAAGAGGATGGTGTTTGTTTACAAACTTAATTCATTCACTCAATTTAGTTGTAATTTCCTCCTGGACAACACAAAGTTTCTTTACCTCATAAATAGTATGAAACAATGTAGTCTCTTTTTTAGGGAATAAAAACAAAATGTCTAGAGATTATCAGAAGGGGTGTGTAGGACGGACCTGTAAGAAGAAGCGGTTTCTCTAAGCCATTTGTTGGGACCTATGGAGGCATAACTGGAATATTTATGTTTTCAACTGAAAACAGTAATGTATATGTTTTTAAAACGTAGCCGTAAGAGACCTCAATAACGCATGGAGTTATCTTCGATTTCATTACGATGATATTGGAGATTTTAACGCCAAAATAATCCCCAAATAACAAGTTCATAGTGGCCCCTGCTTTGCCTTTTGCCTCTGAAGGGTAGAAGTTGACTTGCGGCCCGTCGCCTGAAAGCTGTTCACTGAAATATTTGTAGTGGGAAAAGATCAATCCCGTCCCGAGCTGAGGACCCTGGACAGAAGACCCGGCCACATTAGATTGACTGATGTGTTATCAAGAACCAAGTTCTCGCCAATTTGAATTTCCTGTGAGAAGAGAACTTGTGATGTAATGTAGCTCATTCAAAAGTGATTTCATTCCACCTCAAAGTAGCGGATAAACAGCACAAGTTCCACGCACGCATCGTTTGATTGTTTGTCTGTGTGCATTGACATGTTCCCCACCCCTCAAAACTGTCTGTAAACACAAGTTAATTCCTGAAAACCTTCCAGCACTTTTCTCATGCAAACTAAATGGATTTTATTCAGTGCACTTTCTTCCCCTGCATCTCTTTACTCTGGACTTTCTCTCTGTACTCTGCCTTAAGTGGCACAACGCTGGCATCGGTTTGAGAGCTGTGTCAACCTCTCTTGGCCTGCAACCTTTGTAAAAACCTTCCAGCCAGTACGGCTTTTAGCCGCAGCAAAGCACTACAGAAGGATGAATGAAGGCTGGCTGGACTCCAGGCAGCTGGTGTCCCAGAAAAGTTGGGTTATCCGAAGCTGGGCCCCTCTATTGAGGGAAATAAAAGGATTCTCCCTTCTGCTCTCTGCATACGTGGGACCCTCCTGGAGTTCCAACGGAACGACAAATACTCTTTTCTCTACACGTGCTCTTTGAATGATTAGAGCAGCACTTCGACAAATAATTATTCTATTCTACTGAGCCGTGACCTGAGAATAAACACTTCATGGAAGGCCTTGTTGCTTAATTCTTGCAGGTGACTTTTATCTTAGACAACGCTGACCATTTATCACAAAAGATAAAAAATAACTTTACAAAAGGATACTGTCCTGATTTTAGAAGCAACAATTGACCTTTTTGCTAATCCCACGCCATCCAGCTGTCAGAGCTGCGCCGCCATGGAGCCCGCGCTGTGACCACTCGAGGAGAGATAGAAGATAGAAGCTTAAGACTATAAATCCCAGTGCAACAGGAAATAGACTCATCAGGGGATCGAGGCAGAAGACAATGAAGTGAGGCTACAGAGCCCTTTTTATTCATCGTCACAATCATTAAGAAAAAACACAAAGTGCATCCATTCAGTATACCTTCAGTAGCTTGCCGGGCTGTTTTGATGTGCTAACGTTAATTAGTTGTGTCAGCTGTGATTGGTCGATCTGCTTTCTAAAGGCGGGACATGGCAAATGATTCGCTGTTCACGTAAAAGCCAATCAAGTTATCCGAATGTAGAACACACAACCTGCTGCACATGTCTTCTTCGACCACCCTGAGAGATATTTAGTGTCTTGCATTAACGTTTGTGTGTCCTGAAGAAGGCTCATGTACCGAAAGAAAATGTCTCTTTTGACAAATTAGACAAAAGTGTGGAGGTTTTTTTAGTTCTATATTTTCAATCATAGATTTTTCCAATGCACCCGTTGACCTGCTGGTGGGGAAAAGCTTGCTGTTTTTAAGTTACCAGAATGTAAACGATGTACAGCTATGGAGGCCCCCCGCAACTTGGGTGATTTACTTTAATTGAACGCTCCACAGATACAGAAACAGACAAAACATACACACATAATGACAAATCACCCCTATTGCAGTACGCCAACACCATGCAGGTGCACAAAACACCTGGGAAAACTTTTGACGACAAGATGCCGAAGAGAGACAGCCGAGACACACACACACAACCTTCCTTTGATCCAGATGAGATGTGGGCACTGGGAGACGTCCCTGACCGGGCCGGCGCACAGCTCACATTACACCCAGATACCAAATATGACACGTAATCGCTTTCAGTGTTTCCCAGATACAGAACATAATAATAAACCTTCAGCCGCTCTTTTTGTCTATGTGGATAAAATGATACATTTCAATAGGATCATTTTTTTGGAGGGATTGGGAGGAGAACAAATACAAAAGCATTGCATGTACTGGTAGGAACGGCAAAGTGCTTTAATGGGGTTGTCATGAGTTTGTGAACATGAATAAAACATGTATCCTTTGTGTTAAGGCAGTGCTTAGGGACGGATGCAGGACAGAAAAAGAGGACTGAAACAAAATGGAAACGAGACTAACTAAAGAAATAAACTGGGACAGAAAAATATGACTAAAAAGATGAAGAAAACCAAACAGGAGACACAAGACGATACAATAATATAAAAGCGCAAACAGCTTTTCACTGAAACCCTTTTCTGTGATTATATAAATGAACGACAGTCTGCGAACACGTCTTTCAGAAAGTGCCAAGCCGCGAAATGTGCAAATGAAACCGACGGATGTACGGAGCATCTTTCCAAATGAAGTATAATGATACCGTTTCAAACTTTCAGTTGTGAATTGGTTTAAGACCACGGTGCAACAAATTATTCATTCATTCGAGTGCAATTCTGTTTGATTAGCATCTTACTATTGAATTTCTTTGTTATAACGATGCGTCTAAATATCACTACACATTGAGTAACACTCCTTCTCTGTAGTTTATCACCATATAGAACCAAAATGTCCGCCCAAGCAAGTTTACGCATTTGTTATATGAATTAATTTTTTTGTCTGTTTCAGGCATCACGTATCAAAGCATCTTAAACTAAAAAATACATAGTTAACTCGTTAATTTGTATTGCCAACTGAATAGGCAAAAAAAAGGTAACTAAAGACAACGTAGTAAAAAATAACAATATTTTGTCCGAATTGCGGTAGCGTAGATGTGTAGTAAATGCATTTAAATAACTAAAACGTGTACTTATATTCATCACTTGTGTTAGTGTGCGTAAACACAGAGAAAACCGTCTTTATCATCTTTTAGCAGTAAAACCAAAACATCAAGTCAAACAGTATCAACAGCTGGAAGACCATAGAAAAGTTACTGCATACAACCTTCCATCAAATGTCATCTCCAAATTAGAAACACGCACCATTTTAACAGCCAAAGCGTGTTGGACTTTGCTCCAAAGGAAAAGCATGTGGAGAAAAGATTTGCTTTTACATCCTCCTCACGACTGAAATCACCAATGAGTAATTCATTATTTGTCTTGGGGAAACGGCACAAGAAACGCTACGTAATCCAAAACACACCGAAAGCAGGTACGGGTTTGGCAAATTGTCTCCCTGCGCCACACCAACTCTGCAGAGCCTCTCCAGAGATTGTTGAACAAAACAAAACTAACGGAACAAATGAATATTCATCATATGACATTTGCAGGGAGCTCATCTTGGGGGCCGCCAGTGGCTCTGCATTTAAATGGGCACGAATCAAACATGGCGGCAAATAGTGAAACTCTGCAGCAGCCCCCCCCCCCCCCCCCCCCCGGGGAGTCTCAGTGTGTTTGAACTTCAATTGAAGAAATAAAGTGCCAATTATCCCTCTAATTGGGAGAAACAAAGCTGGCTGCCTGATGTGCTCGGTCCCGTGTTTACTGCGTATCTTTAAATCGCCAATTTAGAGGCTCTAATGAGTTCAATTAATAAAGAATGAGAGGAGAGATGTGGGAGGCAGGGCCTGTTGTTTAGCGCTGTAAGCAGCAGGGAACGAGGTGTCGCCGGCACGACGGGCAAACTGAAATCCCTGCTAATGTTTAATAACAGCGCTTTCATCAAATCACATCCACGCGTTTGTCTTATTAACATTTAATCGAGAAATACTCTCACATCTTTGGTTTTCATTACGGCCGGTTTACCTTTAATTGAAAATGCATTGAGGAGGTTTAAATGCAAACCACACACTTCTCCTTGAAGGCGAAGGCTTCACACCGGTAGCGTTCAGCCACGCTAGCCGAGTGGAGGACCATCGGTCCACTACAGACAGAAATGTCTCCACCACTCCGCAGGAATGGTTATAAAATATTGCCCATTGATTGCACGAGCAGGTCAAAGTCATCAGTGAAATCTCTCACCATCTACCAAACATCTACTGAAGAAAAAACATGTCTGGACAACGATGCAAAATATAAGAGCAATAACTACTATAATAAAGATTGCCAAGAGCTTTGGTAACAACGCTCTACCAATTCAGTGTAAATTGAATTGTCCATTTACTTTTCATGTAGCGCCACAATGAGGTGAATAGTCAAGTCCCTTTTTACGCTTGCCAAACGAAGATGGAAAATAAAGAACACTTTTTTTCTCAACTCCTGTCAGCATGCTAAGATTGTCTGTGATCATATTTTCTGATGTTATTTAATTGAAAGCTCCAATTGTGCAGCCAGCTTGAGTCTTTTATTTCAGAAAGGTAGAAACGCTTGTCTGGTACATTTGCTCTTCAAGATCTGTTGCAATTCCTACTAATTCCTTTGCAACTCCGAAGACTCCGGGATCAAACATTGTCTGAATATTTTATTCATTACAAGCATTCAAGCAAGGGGGAGAGTTGAATTTTTGAAAGTTGACAAGACCAAGTCGACTGGTGTAATTACAATTTGCGTGTACATAGAAAGTGTTTGAGGTGTAAATCAGCCGACTAATCATCCTCTTAGATTACCCTCGACATTTGTCTAACAGACGCTTAAGCCTGCAGGCGCCTTTGGGCAAAAATCTGACAGGCAGACTCACTTTTAATTTGTATTTTTTTAAAGATCTCGCCTCGACTTGGTCCTCGTCGCTTGTTCTGAACTCACAATTCAGAGAAATGCACAATTCTATTTTTCGGATAGAACACCGAGGGAGGCACCCAGTCAACGTAAATCACATCAGCAGGACCGCGGTGAAACCAACGCGAGACGAAGCCCGCTGCGTTTCTCTCCGCAGAGCTCCATTCAGCTTGTCAGCTGCACAGAAAACGTCTTGTACACAGAATTCAATTCAGTTGGATGACTGAAGTGTTGTGAACAAAATGTCCTTGTGTTAAGACGAGAGTTAAATCATAATATTTTCAATCAAGCACATTTCTGTAAATAACTTGAATACGTGTTTAACTTTAGAGCAAAAGAGATCAAATCTATAAGTTGCCTTCGTTCATGACTGTTCATCACCAAAGAGGAGGGCTGCGATACAGAATGAAAAACGTTAGAATTCATTTGAAGTCGTGTTTTTGGCCACCTGGCAAAATGATGCAAATATTTGATCTCCTTTCACCTCCGTTTATTCTCCGGCAACTCCAGAGGGAAATATCAGGCTCTTAAGCTGCTAAATGTTCCACTTTCTCAATCAGCTTAAAAGCTGCACAGAGCTGATGAGAACTGGAGGTCACATTATCAGTTGATCCAGAAAAAGTTAGTACAACATCGCCTAATGATTTTCTTATCAGATCTGATCGCTTATTAAAAATGCATTACACTACCATGACTAACTATATAACAATAATTATTTCTACAAATACCTCGCCGCTAATGAAATGTGCCGGATGTCATGTCATTGTCATCTCAAAAGAAATACTTCTTAATGAGTTGAAAGATGGAATCTTTAAAATAAATAATTTATTCAAATTTGCAGCCAAGAGAAACTTAAGAAAATGTAATGGAAATATCATATTTCTGGATGTGCGTCAGAACAATCAACTGATTTGTGTCTAAATTATAGCGAGATGATATGCCGGAAGTCAAATCCATTACAGGCAGCCAAACTGACAGTGGGTGAAATCAACACAGCATCGCTATACGTGAGCACATCTTAATATCTTTAAAAGAAACAAACACCGGAGCAGGGGGTAAAGCTGTTGCATTAACATTTCTAACTAGGATGCATAATGCATAAGTATCTGGAAGCTATAGGGAAACAAAAACAGATGTAACTGCTTATTAGAGTAGAAAATAAGCAAAGCGCTGAAAATGTGTGACTTCTGGTGAGGTGAATATTTACAAAGACGTACAAAGGTGGTGATGATGATGATGATGATGATGATGATGATGATGATGATGGAGGATGTCTTGAAGGAGTAGAAAGTAAAAGATCTGCTTAAAGCAAGATAGCATAAACAAAACAAAAATCGTCTGTTTCACACACATCGCCAAGCGTCCGGGGAGATCGATACCGCTGTCATGACTGCACGGTAAACATGAAGCTGCAGCCAGCCCGAAAACAACAACAAACAGCTGGCCAAAATCTGCCGGATGCCAAATGTGAGGGGAGAGAGACGAGAGAGAATGGGTGTCCTTTTGCTTTGGCAATTATGTAACTGGAGAATTCATGCCAATAAAGCTTATTTAAATTGTATTGGAATGAGTTGAGGGAGGGACTGCTTGTGTGACGCCGGGTATGAAGTCAGCAGTAACGTTACACCTGTGAGCGTAGCACTGCAGCATCTGTTCAGATGAGGCTGTTTGGGTGTAAACGCAGCAACTCTTCTTGAGCCGAGCGACGTTCCTCTTTATTGTTGACCAGCCCTGAAGTCAGCGACAGTGAGTTCGGCCCCACGCATAGTGGAGATGACCTTGAAGGTGGAACCATACCGCGTTCCCTCAGCATCCAACTGTTGGATGTAAACGTATGTGCATGTGACAAAATCTACTCACTCATTAATAAGTTGTGCTAATTGTTCAGCTTTTTATCTTTTCAATCTACCGCCAGACCAAAGAACACCACGGCTAAGTGCCGACTTTGTGAAATCTCACATCGCTGTTGTCGTGGAAGGAGGAAGACGAGAGACAGATGGAGCCAGTTTTCACTCCAGCGGTTCAACCTCTGTCACACGGTTGTGACCTAAGAAGAAAACATGTGAACTCATCTCATCTCCTTGTACCAAAAACAGCCTCGGAGCACCAAACAGCAGCAGGTCCAAAGCATGAAACTATGCAGCTTGCACACCAGCCCCCACCCCTCCCGCCCTCCCTCCCTTTTTTATGCCCGATTGTCCCGTTCACCCCTCTCGCCTTGTTTTCTCTCGATAACCCTCGTCTCTCTTCAGGCCGTCTCACCCCTATCTCAATCTCCCACTGTCACACACTCCATCATTCCAACCCGCTTTTTTTCCTCACCCCCCCTCCTCCTCCTTTTACTAAGTGAAGCGCTGCAGACAAGACGATGACTGCACCATACAATGGACCCTGTATTCACACGGCTGTTTATGTGTCTGCAGACGGGGTGGCGGGGGAGCATAAACAGCTCCCATGCACAGAGGACCCTTTGTTGTGAGCTTAAGTTTGCAAGACGTCTTACCAAGGAATGGATGAACACACCGAGGAGTATTTAAATAAGACATTGTACTTCAGAGGTGCATGCGTGTGAGATTGTCTCATCTTTTTTGTATAGGTAGATATTAAGTATACGTCTGGGAGAACCCCACAGTGATGGTCTTTACTGGTTGGCTTTATACCAGCAGAACCCATTTCAAATGTTCAAAGTGTTGACTTTCAGATTGGAGGGTGTTTGGATTTGTTGAAAATCACATTGACTATGCAAATTGTAGCTTATTTTAAAAGTCTGCAATTTAACCTCCTTGTCGATCCAGAGTGTAAAAAGGGAAGCCCCTTTAGTACCCGGTTCTCCTCTGGACTCCCTGTGTAGACATTTATGAGAAAACCACCATGGTCGTACAAACATTCGCCAATACATCATGATGTTGAGTAAAAAATGGCCATTGTGTGATTGACCTGTCGCCAACCCTGTTTTTATCTTTCAACTTTAACCCTTTCACAGAATCTCTTCGTTTTGTGAAAGTTAAATCTGACGCCTCATCAGATTAGTTTTCCCGGTACGGACATATTTATGCTTCCGTAGAGGGGAACCTCCCTGCTTCGAGTGAGCATGTGTGCAGTCATTTGTATAACCTGAAGGAAGCGCAGAGGCTACCGGTCCACAATGGTGATGCTGCAGAAGGGGATACCAGCAGAGCCGTTCATCATGCAGAGAGCAGACAGAAGTGGGCCGGGTGAAATCTAGTCTCTCTCGCTCTCGTTATCAGAACAGACACGCTGCCCGCATCATCACCAGCACCTCAGTTTAAATGTCAGTGGGGTTTTGGGGATGGAAACAGAAGATTCATTTGGACAGAAAGAACACACAAAGGCTACAAGTGGTTGTAAAAAATAAAAAACGAATAGTGGTCAAAAAATTGTAAATGTTTCTCATTGAGTTGACTGATTAAGGATTTTGAATGTGAATCATGTTAGTGCTGATTTTCGTTAAAATACACTACCACTACTTGTGATTCTGTTTTCATCCTTATAGATTCATGGCGTTCATTTTAGAACCATACATTGACTTAATGTAATAAAGTTACCAAGTCATAAACTAATTAAAGCATTCAAATGAAGGTCATAATGGATTGATGGGTCTGGAATATTCACGCCACCGGAAAATTAATCCCACACGAAAAACCTTTTGTGGTGAAGGTTGCCTGATGAATCAATCAATGTATACAGACACGTTTTGTGATATTCATTACAAAGGCTGCACAAATTATTGATTAATTTGGTTTATTAACTGATTAATCATTGCTGAAAATTGATAACAAAATATCCATTAAGACAAATGCATGATAAAGCCTAAAAGATATTCAGTTTTTGGATCATGTATAAAAAAAAAGAGCTTCAGTTTCATACACATCGGAGAAGCTGCATCAGTGATCGTTGTGCGCATTTGTGACCCAAAAAAAAGGAATAATTATCAAAATAGTTGCCAATCAATTTTGTAAATGGTTTCCGCTCAATTAGTGAAATAAAAATAAATAAGAGATGGTCTGCAAACCTGTGAGCCATTAGGTCAATAAGATGCAACAGGGCATACGGTCATGTTCAGTACATTCTGTGTTTAAACCATCCCATTTACATTTTTGTGAAGCACACTGTAACCAAGGGCCGTATAAGTACTACAGAAAGGCAGATTAGGTTTACTTATGATACAATTATTCTCGTATAGTTGCGTTTCAAGGAGGTTCATTCAGATGACACTACAGGGGGTAATGAAGTGTAAGCTCGGCCTGCAAGAACCCGGGGGAGAGAAGAGGCAGAGTGCCATGCACAGGGATATCGTGATAATTAAATACCTCTCCAGCTTCAATTTCCTGTTTCTCTGATAAGTGGAGGAATAATCCATGAGCATGAGCCTCTGCTTATCAAATTTCCCAAGTAAGTGGAAAGGACAGGATGCAAGAAATGAATGCAAACGAGGCGATGAAGAGAAAACCAAACATGTAAATATTCATACTATGTATATATTCCTGTATTTATGAACCCCTCAATGTTCTTGCAAACAATAACAATGACACATTCACACCATTTGCATTGCTACCGACGGAGATGAAAAAAAAACACGCAGACAAGAGAAAAGGAGACAGAGAAACATTGAGATTTCTTTGGCGGTGCCACCTGGGGCATCCATCAACAAGCCGCCCGCCGCCTATTAGGAGCTGCTCTCGCTGCAGTCGGTTACCGCTCAGGCATTCTGCTCCACGGAGAACACTAGTTGTTTGAACCTTCCGCGTGAGCATGCTTTTGTGAGTCTGTTTAAGTCAAAGACCCATTTCACACTTTTGCTACACAAAATAAGCGAGATAGCACAGGTAGATGAGCACTTTAAAATTCATTAGGTGGCAGCTGTGGCTCAACACGGGACTCAATAGAAGTGGCCACTGAAAGTCTCCAGGCAGCAGTAGTACAGGATGGTTCCATTTGCAAATTCTTACCCAGTAGCATTTTGTTTAGGCCTTTACCCAGCAATAAGGTGAAAGAAAGAGGGTGTAAGTACGGGGAATATGCATAGAGATTTGGAGAGTGAGGAGGTAAAATGATGAGTAGGACGAGGTTCTAACGCTCCAGGGGAAGGGCTGGGGTTAAGAACAAGAAAATGAAAGCAATAAAACAACAAGGAAACCAGGCCAAAGAGCACAGAGAAGATTTTTCAGGGCAGAAGGGTCACACGAAAACGGACACAGCGAGGAGGAAAGCCATCAGGCGGAGATTTGAACTCACCTTCAGTGGGGCTGATGGCTCCCGGTAAGCTGTCCCAAGGGAGTGTCCAGTCAGGGCAGGGATGAGGCGTGAACTCTGCCTCAATGCCACTCTCCTAAGGGAGGAACGTGCACACACACACACACACGTTACCATGGAAACCCCTCCACAGCCTCCAGGTTGTGTGGTCCAAATGGTTGGAATGAAGCATTCATTCAGAATAGCGTTCTTAAAACAACCGAGCCGGCTGCCTCGCTCACCTGAGGAGAGGCCACTGCTACGGCACACATTATTATTATTATTATTATTATCATCTAAGAGATAACTGCACTTTACTCACACACATCCAGTACGCTTCAGCAAAATACTGGGGCAACACTTTGAGGCACCAGGTCAATGTTTCCCCTTATTTGTGGGGTGCCGGCCCCCAAATGTATAATGGGAAGGGAAATACTGCAGGTTCAAAAGTTTAGAGAAGTAAAAGCACGTTCTTTTTTCTGTTTGCTGATAAGAGTTACAAATATAATCCTGTGCTTTGGCACAGTTTATAAAAGGCAGGAAAGGATTAACTGGCCGCTGTGATAATTGGTTTAATATGGTGACCAATAAATAGGACAGATCATCTGACAAGTAACGTGTGGTGGAGGCAAAACGTCATCCATTTCTTAATTTTGTGAGTATTATTTTCTCTGACACTATTAACTTGTTTTGGGGGTTTAAATTACACACATGCAAGTCCTTATTCAAGTCTTTCCTTGTATTCCAAATATATTTTGTCTCTATAACAAAATGCATGATAGTAAAACGAACTTAAAAGACAAACATCTAAACTACAGAGGATAGTATGATCACGGTGTAATATGCAGTATACCTCCCTTCATAGCATATAGAGGCAAAAATGTATTTAAATAACTCGAAGATACCAACTGAAAGTCTGAAAATAATAAGTCTTGCATGATGTAATTCAACACAAAACACGGGGCATCGCTGAATAAACACTATATTTAAAAAAGAAGAAAAAAGTATCTGTCCCTACTACTTAATTTGTTTGTGTGGTGACTGCAGTAACGCGCGAGAGGAATTGTGTGGTGTACCCTTGTATTATATCAGCATTTCCAATATACGGTTAACCTAATTTACTTTAAAGAAACAGCAAAAACAAAAGACCACATTATAATGCAATGCCTTTCAACACAGCACAGGTTCAAAATGACACGTTCTGACAAACGTTTAGCCATGTAGCATTCAACTGCATTGAAATGTCCTTGGGACGAGGCATCGTGTGAAGTATCACACAGACTAAACCATGTAAACCACAAATGAACATTTAAATCATCATTAATCGTCTAGGCCACATTTCCACAATGTGCCGGTCACGGGCTGAAGTCAAGGGGGCGCCCTCCCTTCCAGCTGGCAGAGCGGAGTCTTAAAGGGAACCGGAACCGAGTAAGGAAGCTGCCGCGCAGCTGTGGAGTTTCAGTTCCCGAAGGTTGGACGCAGACTGCCAGTAGTCCCGGTTCCTGGCAGTTTCCCCGTGAGCCCCATCCTGCCATCATTGTGCCTCGTGTCGGCCCACCTGCCTCCGAGTGTTTGTCTCTTTCTCCAATCCGTGGGAACTATGTGCTTCTTGTTTGTTTGTGCATCGTGCCTAGGAGGAGGTCGTCTTTTTTGGAGTTTCTGACCGAGGCTCAAAGCGGACGTAGGGAGCTGAATGGCGGACAGTTTGCCAAACGTCCCCGGGGGAAATTTGTTATATTGGGCTTCTTAATTAAGAACGACTTGACTTGCTGACAGAAAATGCCAGATTTACATGATTACTACTAATCCTGTTACTTCACTAATCCTCCTTTGGACCAACCCCCATATTTCACGGATTGAATTTTTGGCTGATGTTAGCAACTCTATTCAGAGACCTGTCAATCAACGTGTCTGGGACCGCAGGCAGGTTAAAATCTTCGGTTTAGAATGTGGGTACCAGGGCGACTCTTCTGTTTACATTTAGATCACAGGTTGGGCGTCTACAGCTCATTGCACAGACAGTTCGAACTGGCATCCATCAGTGTGTGATGACTGAAGTAAGGAGTTAACGAGCCCTTTATAGATCTATATTTATATTATATAGAGTAGCGGGATCAGCCTGGTGCGTCTGGTTAGCAGAGAGCTTGCATGTCACCATGTCAGACCTCTCTGTCTACACGTACTTGCCTCGGAACGCACAGCCATATATGAGGAGATATGCATGTGTGCACGCACAAACACACACACTCAGCCGGGCCAAGAGAACAGCTGCAGGGCAGACATGATGGTGGCGACATGCAGCCATCCCTATAATCCCTCTCGGCAAAGAAAGAATGATGCCCATTGTGTGTGTGTGTGTGAGATTGTGTACGGGAATCCTCCGTTTTAATGTCTGATTTTAACCTGCTATGAAAACTGTCATTTGAGCACTTCTGTGCCCATCTGAATTCAATCCGGAAGCATGGCACGTTAAAAAGGAAAATCCCATCCTGACGACCCAGCTCACTCATACGCCTCATCCAAACCGGCCAAATAGTGCGCTCTCCCTTTGCTTTCTTCCAGTCACTAAGAAAAAAAAAACACTTAGTCGTAGACAGCCAGCAGGAAATCACAGGAATATCTTGGCTGAGTGAGCAGAGCAGGAAGGCCAAGTGAACAGTCTGAAGGCTTAGTCGTCAGAGGTTAGTCAGGGCTGAGGAGGCAGTCTCCTTTTGAACAGCTGGGTCTGCTTATCTCCTTCTGGAAAAGCCAGTAGAAAGAAAATGGTGCTGGGGAAATATTTAGTGTACTGCACTTGATATGTGCATAGTTAGCCGTATTGGCAACAGGATTCACTGATGATTATTATTTTAAAACTGGTCACTTATTTATTATTGGTTTGTATTGATTGATAAAGAAATACTGTGAGGAGAAAATAATGTAAACAGACAAGCATCTTAAAACAGCCAACTTCAAAAGTTAATTCTTCGACTGAAAGCACTTTCATTCAATGGAATGAGAAAGTGTGTCCAGAGATATAGCGGAATGACGTCTATCTGAGCTGAGAATAAAGTCACTCTCCCTATCTGTGTGTTGTTATCAGAGCTTCTGAGCTTCGTTGACCCAGCCGGAACAACCCGTAAGTGCATGTTGGTGCATGTGAACGGGCCCCACTCGCACCCCCAAGCCTGCTGCCCTCATGCAGTGGTTACTGCAGACCACGGCGTCCCATCAGACAAGAGTCAGCTAAACACTGTCAGTACGTTAGCCGTTAGCCTCAGGCGTCGCCGCATGGAGATCCCATCTAGATTCTCCAAACCTGGTATCAAGCATCTTTAACAACCCTCCATCTGCACTTTGACTGGACACCAAACGACAGATGCTCAAATCCCTGGATGTGTGGGAGCCTATTTGCAGGGTTTAACACATGATAAGTGAGGAAAAGGTTATAATTTACTTGAAGCTTTGTCATTGTGGGCCTCGGGCCGCCGACAAAGCGGAGCTGCAGGGTCGTCTCCTTCCCTTCTTCTGGCTCCGACGGGCTAGGTGGGATGTCTTCTGCTGAGGGCGCCGGGAGGCCGGACATGAGCACTCGGGGGATGGACAGATCCATCCCACATTCCTTGGCAGCCCTAAGGACCCCGGGTACCTCCTGAACACGGCTGTACCAACGCAGCAGGTGGGGGAGCTGATGGAGAGAGCTCGCAGCGTGAGCTTGGAGGGAACA
The DNA here is from genome assembly GCF_964276395.1 of Gasterosteus aculeatus. Lineage (NCBI taxonomy): Eukaryota > Metazoa > Chordata > Actinopteri > Perciformes > Gasterosteidae > Gasterosteus > Gasterosteus aculeatus. Next base: position 15,439,226 of record NC_135696.1, on the reverse strand, counting down.
CTATCAAAGGAAAAAATAAAAAAAGGAACAAAAGAGAAAAGGGTGAGAAAAAAACAAAACAAAGAGATATTGATTAAGTGACTCATCTGCCGTGTAATCTCCAGCGGAGCGAGATGTCAGGTTCCACTGGAGATTACTCATCACGCTGGCGGACAGGCGGACGCGAGGGGCCGGCAGGAAGAGGCACATTGTTGATGTGTATGCAGAAGACAGAAGAGAATACAGACGCAGACGGGGGGGGGGGGCAAGTGGGGGTGTGGTGTACTCTGTAGTGCGACATGGGCGGAGTGGGAAACATCCGTCGCGGCCCGCGTGTGTCGTGGACAGCGATGGCCGTGGAGGGGAGGCACGGACACGCCAGGCTGGCTGTGAAACTGGAAACCAGTGGAGCACAGCTGACTACTAAAGGCCTCATTGTGGGAACTTCAGTCCGTTCCCACAGTGGAGGAACAGTTGGAGGGGGGCCGAAGGGTGGAACGGAGGTTGAGACCCACTTCGCTGACTGACAAGAGCAGCGTTCCTGATCAATAACGATATACCGCTGAACTAAACGGACGGGGTGCCCTGTGATCTCCGCTGCAGCTACTGTAATTGCCGCTAGCCACTTAACTTCTAAACGATGTAACTAATAATCTATCTAATAAGTATTCAGAATGAATTTCATGAGCTTCAGGAGTCTCCCCGAATTGCTCTTGAAGAGGTTTACCGTCAATATAAACACCGATACGCTCAGTCAATCAATCAGTGGGAGATAAAAAGAAAACCTTCCAAAAAGGAGAGTCATTGAAACACACACACACACACACACACACACCTAGCAGTCTTTGCCAGGTGGCTCTAGACCACCTTTGCGAGCACAACCTGCGCCAAGTCTGACGCAGCGAGGATCTTAACTCAGGGTTCTGCCTGGATGGATCTGAAAGCAGCTGTGTGCACTGACGGCTCAACCTGAACAAAGTGTCAAAACCTTAAGGCATGCCGAATTAGACCACGTAATAAATTCCTGTATGGCTTATAGAGGAAATACAGCCGGCGATGATAACCTTAAATGAGCATTTGACGTGCATTCATGGATCTTCATTGGGCAATAGCTCAGGGCAGTAATGGGGTTCATTACTGCCAACATTCAAACTCAAAAAAGGTGCTCACCAAGTACTGGTAGATGCACGGCAGCAGCACCACGTCGGTCAGAGTGAAGTACAGTCCTTCTGCAAACACATGCTCCAGTGGAGGCAGGTCCGTGGTTTTAACTTTCCTGATGTCGGAGTTCTCTCTGGTGGCCGCTGTTGGAACTGGATCCACAGAGAGCTTGGCCAGAGCCGTCCTGAGCTCGTGCTCGTCACTGACCTGAGGCGATTGTCCGGGCTCAGGCTGAGCGTTTCGGTTCCCTTTGCCTTGATTCTTTTTATTCCTTTTCTGCGCTTGGAGTTTCTGTCTCCGGATCTTGTCGTCGTTGTGGACTTTGACCGGCTCCGCTCGCCTGCGCTCCAGGGTGAGGATGGCGAGAGGCAGCTGCTGATCTGGGTTAGTGGGATCTTTGAGGTGTTCTTCTACTGCGGAGGGGATTCCGATTTCACACAGTCTGGTCCACTTGCTCACCTGTGGACGAGGAAGGAAAATGTCGCAGGGACTTTTATAAAGGGAACAAAATAAAACATCATTGCTTGACTGTTCAATATTTGTGAATGTTACATTCTATCCATCGAAGTAGAACACTGCTGAAACTTTTACCAAACCCCAAACAACATGCTGGGAAGTAAACCGACCCCGGTTCTATTGAGTCATCATTATAGTAAAATAAACATTAAGTTGGCATATATACATATTTGCTAATTAGTTAATAATTAGTAAAGTGAAGGGCCACCGACGACTTTAACCCACAACCAACTGAACAGCAATGGCACTGCTTTATTTGAAGGGTGCATATTAAAATCTATGATGAAGTTACTGGTGAAGAACAATGCAATTATGAACTCAACTGTTCAACCACACGTTGTGGGGAAATTCTTTTGAGTTTTGACTCGAGTTAAAAAAGCATTGATGAATTCCAGAGGAATTTCCTTGAATTACTTAACTAAAACTAAACAAATTTGGATTTTAGATTTTTTGTATGGTGAACTGCAATTGAGCAATTAGAATCAGAATTAATTATTTGAGGGGACACTATTCAATATATGTCAAAATTCTATATTGTGTGTATCAAAAAATGTACTTTATCAGAAACATATTGATGAATTAACAGTTGAGTATCAGCTCCTTTCGATGAAAAAAAGTAATTAAAAAGTATTAAACCCCTAAATTCAAGTGTTACTGGGGGGCTAACACCATCATTGTGTAGGATTGTGTAGTCTGCAGGTTCATCTATACTAGCATCATATCTGCCTGCACACATCTGTCGATGGATGCCTATTTGCGTCCCCGCTCGCCACCCACCTCCGCACAGGCCTTCAGGCAGGTCTTCTTGAACCCCAGCAGTGCCAGAACATTCTTTCTGGAAGGGTCCGCCTCGGTGGTCTTGTCGATGACGTGTCTCAGGACCACCGCCAGGCCCGCCCTGCACAGCATCCCGGTCTCATCCAGCACCGCGGGGAGACGGCAGCCCCTCACCAGCCGGGGCACATCCTCCGGCCGCAGGTCGCACACGTCCAACCCGGCTGGCAGCTGACCCCTCAGGGCGTGGGAGCCGCCGGGTGTGCCGAAGACGAGGAAGACTTTGAAGGACTTGCACTCGCAGTAGGACAGGAGAAACAGGGCGATGGAGGTGTGCAGCGGGAGACGGGGCTCCTCGTTTTGGCAGCAGACTTCTAGAAAAAGGGAGGGTCGCTGTGGGCTTTCCTCGGTGTGCTTCATCGTTAAAAGTAACTACTGTGAAGGAGGGGAAGAAGACAACAGAGGGTGGGGGGGGGGGGTTAACAGGGGACGTGGAATAAGTTCAGGTGTCTTTTCATGTAGTGATAGTCGATACTTCAGTAATGAAAACATACACACCGGCAGCTTCACTAGGAGCACGTTGGAAGGATGCACGCTTCCTGTTCCGCGCTTCTTCTTCTTCTGTTTAATGTTACGCTTGGTTAGCTCAACGGCGCCATCTGGTGTCTCATATCAACACTTACGAGTCAATGGCGGCCAGATGCACAGGCGTCATATACGTTTTAAATACCGAAAAAAATGCATTTTCCATATCTAAGCATATACTAAATATAGACTGTAAAGATATGTCGAATTAGTCCATTAAACCCTTTATCCACCCATGGTTCCGAGCGACTATATTCCGGACGTATTTAAGTGTTGCACAAGTCGACGACTAAGGCTGCATACCGCTAACACATCAGTGCGAAGGAGCCTCATCTAGGAAGTGTTCAACCTTTAACGTTTGTTGCTCACCAAAACAAACTACCGGATTAAGGGCCAAACATTTACAAGAATCAGACTGTTAGGTAACGTAATCCATCTGAAAAGTCTAACCTGGCAACTTGGTTTTGTTTATCTCTCATTTATGTAACACACCTCGTAGCCGCGGTATTTGATAGGATCGTGTCGATGCTTTAAAAGCGGACATTGTTTTATGATTCCCAGGGTTAAGCCATGGCTGGACCTGTCAGTCTGGAGCTGGATCCAATCTTCCTCAAAGGACTGAGTTACCTGCACTCCAAGAGCAAAGACTCGGTGGAGAAACTCAAAGCTCTACTAGATGAGTCGCTCTCCAGAGGAGGTGACTCATTCTACCGTTCGTTGCAAAAGGTAATTGTTTTTTGTTTTTTTTTAATATTCGTTGTTGATGTCGCTTTCAATTACACAGTTTTTATACAGTTTTATGATTGTGTATCCTCAGGACATCGAGGTTTCCAAGGTGTCCAAGCTGAGCTTAAGTAAACAGGACTCGAAGTCCTCCTCCAGTTCCTCCTCCTCTTCCTCCAGCAGCAGCAGCAGCAGCACCAGCAGCAAATCCAACTCTGAGAAAAGCAAGAAAGACTCTGAGAAGAGACCGGTCGAGAAGGTACGGAATAAGTAGACTCTCCAGAATTGAGTCAAAACCACGTTAAAAGTATTGCCGTCTTTGAGGCTACATTGACCATTGCTTCACATGTCTTTTTACTGACTGTGTACACGTGTTCAGTTGTAAGGAATTTGATAAAACTGAAACGAAAAAGCCTGAACTGTAACTGTTAAGTCATGAGTCAACTAGATGTAGACATTACTTATTTTATTCTCTACTGCAAAGCACTCACAGGCAATAAAGACAAAGCAGATCCACGCAGTTAGTGAGATAGTAGAACAATCGATAAGATGGCTGTACATTAGCTAAGTTGCTCCTCGTGACGTTGACGGAACTCTTTCGTCCTGCTGAAAAACAGGTCAGGGTCGACTTGGTGGAGGTGGACCCTCCCAAAAAGCCTCGTTTGGAGAAACCGGAGAGTCGCTCTTCTCCGATCACGGTTCAGACGAGCAAAGACCTTCTGCCCAACATAAACGACTACGACGAGACCAACGCGGATGACTTTGCAATGGAAATGGGCCTGGCTTGTGTGGTCTGCAGGTACATTTTGAATTATTAGCATAACATTCACAATCTAGTTTTCTTATTTGTCTGTTTTCCAATCTAAGAGTGGATATTAGTGTGACTCAAATCTCTGGGATAAAAAAGGAAACGTTACTAACCTACGGGATTCTTTTCCATCACCAAAGACAAATGACGGTGACCATGGGAAACCAGTTGGTTGAGTGCCAGGAGTGCCATAATCTGTACCACCAGGACTGTCACAAGCCACAAGTGACCGACAAAGAAGTCAATGATCCACGACTTGTGTGGTATTGTGCCCGCTGCACCAGGCAAATGAAACGCATGGTAAGGGAATATAACCGATAAGCCAGTCTTTGTTTGATTTGTCTTAGTGCTTTGTCTTTTTGTGATTCAATAAGAATGAGTCATGTTTGTAGTTGCAGAATTTTGTAAATATTGCTTTGGTCTAAAACTAGCTATGTTTGTCCTCAAGGCCCAGAAACCTCCACAGAAGCCGTCCCCTGCATCTGCATCATCAGCCCCTGTGGTCAAAGACACACTGGTGAAAAAGACCGAGCTTAAAGCCAAGCCTGACACAACCAGCACTTTCCAAGCCTTCAAAAGAACAGAATTGAAGGTTTGTGTTGAACTAATTGTGGCTCTATGCCTCCGTTTTATGTGCTATTATTACTTGTTGCAATTAAATGGACTTTCTAGTCTTTCAAACCACACAAAATGCTCACACATACTTGCCCACAGATGAGAGAGGCTGCCATACAAGCTGCTAAACTGCTTGTTCTGATGTAAACTAATGGTCACAGCCTTTAGGAACAGTGTAGGGTTTAGTAGCTTGCCCAAAGACACTTTCGCATTTGCCTTAAATTGTCAAAACTTATGCCGCGTTTCCACCGAGTGGTGTAGTACGGGTCGGGTCGGTATGGGTCAGGTCTGTTAACCATGATTTGGCGAGCGTTTCCACCGCGAACAGTACCCTTACTTGATAGGCGTGGTGTATTCCAGAAAGTAGTGATTACGTCACTTGATAGGCGTGGTATATGACGGAAAGTAGATTGACGTCATTCGATCGCGCGAAAACTAAAAGTTAACCGCAAACAACAACGGAGGACATACAGCCGATCCGGTTCTTGCTTCTCAATATGCGGCTGTTTGTCACAAGAAGACGACAATCTTTGTTTGAGCAAAGGCTACATGTGTGGTTGTCTTTCCCCTTGCGGCACGCGCAAATGACGACACTCTTTTAGCCAATCAACGTTCTGCAGTGAGTCTAGCTCCACCCTTTAGTACCAAACAACTGTGCCAGGTACCCCAACGGAAGGGTACTCAAAAAGTGGTACGGTTTGGATTTTTGGTACAATTCTCAACTTTTGGCAGTGAAGACACAAATAAAAGGGTACCAACCCAACCTGTACCGCTCGGTGGAAACGCGCCATTAGAAAGTTACTATTGCAAAATGACAATTCCTTTTAGTCTCTGCTGAATGTGTGCTGCACTGCGATAATTGTGGTAGTCATTCATCATTTCAGACATCTACACCATCAGCCAATCCCACCAGCAGCAGCTCCGCCTCATCCGGCAGCGGCCTCACAGGCTGGGCCGCATTTGGCGCCAAGACGAGTCCGTCTCTCGCTGCCGTCTCCAAACAAGGATCCTCGGGCCCGAGTGGGAGCCACAAGACCCTGACGGCTCCCTCCGGCCAGAAACCTGTCGGGCTGTCCGGCCTCGCAGGAGCCAAGTCGGCACCCGGTGGTGGTGGTGGTGGTGGTGCAAAGATACCCGGAAGCGGCAACGGAAACGGCTCCAGCCAGGTGCCTCTAAAGCCGCCTCCACCGCTGACTCTGGGCAAGCAGCCTCTGAACCGCTCGTCGAGCGGTGAAGGCAAAGGGCCCGCCTCGTCGGGGGGCGGGTCCCCGAGCGGCGCGAGCGGAGGAGGGAACGGAGGCAGCAACGGAGGGGGTAACGGGAATAACGGGAATGGGTCCAAGGCGGCACCAGGGGACAAAGCGCCAACGTCCCAGGAGTCCCAGCTCAACGCCATGAAACGGTTACAGCTGGTGAAGAAGAAAGCCGCGCAGAAGAAACTGAAGAAATGAGCCGGGAGAGTAGCCGTTCATGAGTAACACCATCCAGTCAAATACTTGAATCTTGCTTTGTGTGAATGCTGCTGGACTGTGTACCTCGTTTTGTCTTAACACGTCGGTCCGTTGAAAAGGTGTCATTTTTCATCATCAAAAAGATTAAATCTCTTCTTAGAAACGGGCGTGAGCAGCGACTTTCTTTTATGTGGTCTCCTTGAATGTTTATCATTTAACGGGACGAATGGAGACGTCATCACGTTTTATTCATGTAATTCTTCAAATATACATGGTGTCATAATAGATTTATTAATTTCACATTAAATACATATACTCCTTCATGTTTTGAAATCAGTTCACATACAAAAATAGCTTCATTGATAAATCACTTCATCCATTTAAAATTCACCAACACTGAAGTGAAAAAAGTGCTCGGCGTAGTGCCTTGTGTTCTCCTTCCATTATTTAGTTAATCACAGATTACTGGTCCCATTAGAGAGCTCCCTTGTTCTGATCTTCTGAAGGCAAAACAAGATCAACACTTTTGGTATGAAACATAAAAGATCCGGTGATACTTGGTGCGATTTTGACTTTCACCGCGCAGAAATGCGCCGTGTTTTACAGGGCGTCACATGCTACGGTGCCTCTGTTTATGCGTAGGACATCTTGCCCAGGTAGTTGGCCGGGACGTATCCCTTCTGTCCGTTAGCCTCCGCTAACCACCAGTCCTTATTGCCTCCGAGGTCATGGAACTGAAGGATGCGGACGTGCTGGTACTCCTGCAGGGTCAGCTCCTGGTCACAGCGTGCTTGAAATGCATACACAGCATAGAACTGTGGAACGAGACGCAAATCAGATGTAATCAGGAGCAAAGCAAATTGTAACAGAACTGGTGGTTAGTGGTCTTCAATTTTAATATGCACTGAAATCATGAAGTAATATTCAAGTGTATCATCCTATAGATCCAGAAGGAGGCACTGTTCATCAGCTCTCCACGTGGACAGAATGTTACCGCTTATATGTTGGTTTACGATGTACTGAGCCATATGAAACAATTTTCACTTTTACCGGCTCTCTGTAATACCATCAATGTGCTTCAGGTTCACCCCTTATTTTTCAGATGCCCAAATACAGCTTGGTTGATTGGTCACACGTGTGCGCACATCAGCGTGCTGTAACTGTTTACTTTGCAGGACATTAATATTCCGGACGTCGCCTGTTTACCCAAAAAGGCATTCCACCTGTCCCTCCTGTCCTCAGCGCCGCAGCAGCTTACAACGACCCCAATAAAGGTGCAGTTAAAAACACACACAGGCCACGACACCCACCTGCTGAGCCTCCGTGTCCTCCGGGTCTTCGGGGCCCTCGGGGCCCTCGGGCTCGCCCTGCAGCCCGGACAGGGTCGAGCCGCTGTCGGTGGTGTTGAGGTTGAAGCTGCGCAGGCTGCTGCTGCCGCTGCCCGACACAAACAGGCTGATGTCGTCAAAGTCCTCGTCCGCCATGGCAGCCGGCGGCTGCTGTGGCTGCTGCTGCTGCTGCTGCTGCTGCTGATCTTTCGGCCTCCGGCCGCCCCGCTGGGAGTCCCTCAGAGGGTTGTACTGCTTCAGGAATGTGGAGTAGACGTAACCTTGGGCACCTAACAGGGTCACAAAAAGGTGCAGTTTGTCAGGATGCCTGAACACTCTGTTCATTTTGAGGGGTTAGTTCAGTCAAATTAAAACAAATCAATTTAAGCTTTAAAAAAAATGCTTTCTCACTTTTTTGATTTGGGTGATCTGACCCGTAACATGTGGGGAATAAACGGTAAACTGCAAACATTTTCAGTTAATCCAAAATCTACTTCACTAGAGGATGTGTTTTAACACGTGGGACTGCGTGTCTTACATCAAGGCAGTAAACATTATTGTATTTTTTCACACAACCTTAAATCCATACAAGTGAACAGAGGAATGTGTACATGTGAAGTAAGCATATCAACAGAAGGATGAACAACAACCTCCCGGGACTGCTGCTAATCCCAGAGGAACAGACAAGAACGTACTTCGTAAGAACAAACATCTCGCACACAATCTCGTTTTTTCTTCCAGCACTCATAAAAAATAACTTGTTATTGCCGAATACGGAGCAAGCGTCATCTCTCCGTCCTTGTTTTCCAACACCCACGGGGAGAGGCTTTGTACTCGAGGAAACACTGCTTACAACACGCTGGGGTTTGTTCCAAACAAGACGCCGGGATCTCAGGTGCTTCCGCAAGACGTGGAGATGGAGACAAGCTGCGGAGTGTGGAGCCGGGTTGAGAGGCGACCATCTCCAGAGGCAGGCGGAGACGTACCAGCAACCACGACAACAGAGGAGATCCCCTGCGACTAGCTCTTGTGTGCTGACATGTCCGTGTTGGAAAGTAAAGTTTTGTTTGTCTACACGGCCCCAGTCATGTAACACATGCAGGAATATTCACAGAGGAATGTGTATGAAAGGAGAACTACACCAACAATACTCCTGCAGACGATCTAGTGTGATAACTTAACTCCCCTTGTGTGTTTCACTAACTGCTTGCACACACACACACACACACACACACACACACACACACACACACACACACACACACGCACACACCTCCGGTGTGAACCAGCCAGCGGCTGCTGCTGCCCGATGGGTCTGTGTCCTCCAGCAGGGCGATCAGCTCCCCCTCCAGGAGGGCGAGGTCCTGCTCCTGGCAGCCGTTGCACTTCCTCTTCAGCTGGTACAGGCGGCTCACCGGGTATTCTGCCAGCAGCCAGGCTCGCTGCTCCTCGGTCTGATGCTGCACCTCCGGCAGCTGGAGGAAGCAAAGGGAGGCGATGAGCAGAAGCGGTCGTGGTGTGTGGGCACACGTAGGCACATTGTTGGTTATTGTTGTCTGAGATTATTGTGAGGAGGAAGCTCCCGGCGGTGGGATAAATACATCCACTAACATTTCTGAGCATTATCGCAGTCATATAATTACTAGTTTATGTGCATATTTGCCTACGCTTTTATACCTGAAGATAAATACGTCTCAGGGGACTGTAGTCAGGAATCCTAATAGTACACAACGCAGACTATAATTTGCATTTTTCTTCCTGTGCATGTGAATGGTCTTGTTCTCCCACTTCCTTACTGCTATTCTCTTGTCTCGTTGTCTCTCGAAGCTGACTTTTCGCTCCATCAACTTCTGTGCGTTGTCCTTCACAAAGGTCAGGTTGTTCAGCTCTTCCATGATGCTGTTCTGCACTTCAGCAATGTTGGACAGCGGAGCCTGAGGAGGCAAACACGACACACTTAACACACCCTGAACAGACTGGACATGGTGTCCAGTGTTGTCGATGTGTGGCACCCTCACTGGTAGCTGCTGAATGGACGGGGAACGGAGAAGTATTTTATCCATTAGCCCCCTTAGCAGGGCCACGAGATACACCACGCAGTTCGTCAGGATACTGTAGGCGGCCGCGTTGAACCTCTGCAGCTCCTCCACTAGCAAGGCATTGAGGGCTTCATAGTCCCTCCTGGCGGGACCCGGTGGGTCTTCTGACACCGGTGAGGGCGAGGAAGAGTTGGAGGATGATGACGTGGATGAGGAGGAAAAAGAAGAAGAGCGCTCCAGTCGGCTGCAGTAATCCAGCAGCTTATCGTAACGCTTCTGGATGAGCTTCTGTGGGGCTGTGAACATGCCTTGCAGCGATGAGAGGGGGGCGAGGACCAGGCGCGCCATACTGTCTTTCTGCATCAAAAAGTCAATGAGGCAGGCCGAAGATCAACAGAAAATTCCACTATTTCCTTTGAGTATTCTCTATACATGTAAACAAGTACTGCTACTTATGTGTGTTTTTGAATAGAAATGTTTTCTGAATGCAGCAGCATCTGATTCACGTAATTGTGTCCTTACAGAAGACAGCTTTACGGTAACAGAGCTGCTGCAGCTTGATTTGCCTGCTGAAAGACCAGACGCACTAATGTTTTAGCCGACAGTAATAACAGTCTCTCTGTTAATCAGTTACAGCCGTCATGTTTTCACAGGAAACACAATGGATTTCATACAAAATCTCAATGCCTTTGTATCTACATTTATTTTACAAAGCTTATTACGGACTTTGGTTTGAGGCTGTGCAACACAAATTATCTTGTCGAAAGGTATCGTTATCTCAGAAATCAGATATCTCAGCAGTAGTGCGATTCCCACAGAGAAGAGGACAGGACAGGGAGGCAGTCACTGAGGGACGTAGTGGGACGGTTAGAGGTCCAGAGGAAGTGACAGGGGACCGACAGTGACAGGGAGAGATGAACGGGAGATCATGTAGGAACAGGACAGCAAAGGAAGGACAGAAACAGATTAAGGAAGGAAGTATATGATGCTCCGAAGAAGACTTTTTACTTTTGGCAGGTAAAACAACATATCTTACAAAGTGCTTGTAGGGATCGTTTCCATTAGTGTCTGAAGAGCCATTCGTGAGGTTTTTGTTTGGATCCTTGAGGATGTCCTCCATGTCCCGGACATTCTGAACAGCTACAGACACCATCTCCTGCAGAGCGGACGTCAAGGAACAAAATAGTTAGCGGATTATTCCAAACCATCGCACACACTTTTGATATGTTAATGTGCCCCCACCTGGGTGTGCTGCAGGTAACATTGAACGTTCTTGGCCAGCTGCCTCACAGCCTTCTCCAGACTCCGGAACAGCTTCTCCTCTCGATCAAATATTTCATCTCTCACCTACAGACAGAAGAGTTTAAACATGCGTCAGTATGTAGCTCAATATCTGCCTGCCACCACTAACTGCATCTGTGCAACAATTTGTATATCAATAATGTGCCTTTATGCAGCGTAAGTGTATTTAAACGGTGAGGTCAAAAAGCCTCATAACTTTTATTCCATGCACTCACTTTTAATAACTTTTAAGAGAGAGAGAGAGAGAGAGAGAGAGGAGGGAGCTCTAAAACTCTTCTTTAGCCGAGTATTTTACCTGTGGTTCGACTCCAGTGAGGATTTTGAGATATCCGGCAAACCTGTCGCCTTTCTTCCGGATAGAGTGGATGTTGAACTTGTGCAGTTTGCCCCTCAGTGTGCCCTCGTCCTCCAACCGCTTATACTTCATGACTGGGAGTGAAAAGAAATTGATTTGGGAGATAATCTACAAAGAACTAGGTTTGTTGTCATGTGAGGTAGCAAATTCACAGATGTCATCATCAACGATAAAACACCTCACTTTAAACTTCACCTATATCTTTGCGTCTCTTGAACTCGTTGATGTTAACGTTGATGATCTTAGCGGCCGTGAACGCCTTCTGCAGCGGGTGGTAGTCAGGGTGGTCTTCGGGCGTGGCGTGCCACAGCTCCCCGAGCAGCAGCGGGTACTTCATGATCCTCTGGACCGGTTTGATGATTAGGGAACCCATGTCCAGCAGGTTGGGTTTCCCTCTGTGGGAAGAGGCGCATTGCACAGGAAACGGTTACTGGCGGTTACCGACCGAACGGGGGTTCACAATGCATGACGAAGCAAAACACCACCAAAGCTGCTCATTCAATCATCAAAATCTTTAAAATATGTCTCTGGTAGAATCATAAAAGGGTACTCACTCCAGGTTGTAGATTTTCCTGTATTTACAAAGACAAAAAAAAAAACCACAGTCAACAATATGATTAAACACAAAGTTAGGGAATATCAGAAACGTAATAAGAAGTTAAGAATGTGAGAAAAAAAATAATAAAAGATGTGACTCACTTCAGAGATAATATACATGTGGTGAAATGTTGCTTTATTTCTTCCTCTTTCTCATAGGATTTGAGTGACATGTTGGCATCATCGTGATGGTAGCAGTATATCTTATATACATCTTCTAATGCTCCCTTCGCCTGGATGAATATATCTCCTTCAAATAGAAATAGGAATACATCTTCAGTCAAGCATAAACCACAGAAGCAGAAGTCAACAGAGATCCAAAGTAGTCAAAATGTAATTACCTATGACGACGGCCTCCGGATCAGGGTCGGCTATGGCCCCGTTCAGTCTGTGGAGCAGCGCTGCAGAAACCTCACACACCGTCTCTGTGTTGGTGAACAACGTGTCTACATCCACAACCTGATAAAGGAAAAGGAAGTGAAATATTCAATGCAAATGAAACCACAAATCAAAAACCAGGGTCACTACATAAATAAGTTGTCATTTGTCTGTGGTCCATAATGTTTGTATTACAAAGTCGATCTCTCTTGAGAAAAGCTGATTATTTCTCATTAAGTCAAGGATTATTTTGTAAAGTGGGTCAAAGTTTACCCAATAGCCAAGTGACACTGTTAAACATCAACTTTTGCTCAGCATGCAGCCAGTTTAGTACTAAGACTAAACTTTACAACATAATCTTATTTACATTAAAATGTCACCATTAAAAAGCAAGAATCCTTTTATAGAATTGTACAGACGTTTCATTGGGGGTCCCGAACAGCATGTACCTGCAGATTGCGAAGAGGCTGGACCACCTCTCTGATGCACAGCTCCAGATCTGTGAGGAAATCCCTCTCCGTCTGCACTAGCTCCTGAATGACCATCGCTCTGCGCTTCATCTTCCTGGACCGGACCTCCTCCGGGTCCAGTGCCGGAGACGGGGGAGTGGACCGCTCCTGTGGTGTCATTTTCTCTGAGAAAAGTGTGCATCATATAAACAGGTGTTAGGTGGCTGGTCCAGTCACATTCCTGTGTACAGCATTACAGGTCATTTAAAGGAAAATGGTAATAATGTGAGCATAAAGCCACGTGCTTCTGTAAACCTGCAATTTCTCCAGAAAACTATGTTTTTGCCAGAATGTTAAGCCATCTGTGTGCATTATCTAAAATGCTCGTAAACACGCTCCCCCGTGGGCTGTGCGTGCTCGGAAAAAACAACGTCTCCTCTAAAACGCCGGCTTGTCGCCTGTGCGCAGCCGTCGGTATTTCACGGTGATGGAATTATTTTGACTCCGGCGCCAAAAGGCCTCACTTAACATGCCAGTCAGGCTCACTCCTCTTTTTTTTTTTATGGCCCTGCTGTCTAATCAGTGTGTGACTGCTCTGTGCTTTGCATGGCAGGCAGGCAGGAGAGCCTGTTCAGGGAAGAGGGATGCTGCCTTTGCTGCCCAATCGACGCCACGCACAGCTTCCTTCTCTTCTCTAGGCGAGGGAGGGAGGGAGGGAGGGAGAGAGGTCTGCGAGGCTCGTGTCAGGTTACGGAACTAATTGCGCGCTGATGTAATGCTGCATCGTGCTCAGGCATTCCATCTGCTCACACTGGGAGTTTGCGAGGAGGGGCGGCGGACGATGATGAACACACGCCTACATATGCAAGGACACACATACACACACACACACACACATTGATTCACTCAGGCGGACATACACACAGACAGAAGTTTCACTTAGTGAACATAATACCACCAAGACTTTTACAGTCTATTCATGCACCGTTGGCCAGTTAGCGGTCGGAGTAATGATTAACCTGCTCTTATTAAATTAATTCTGGTTTTGTCCTTTTTAAGATGAGCAAAGTAGTCTAGAAAATGAGGAAGTACATTGTCAAAGAAAACAAGTAGGGCCGGTATGGGAACATTCTTTTTACCTGCTTATCATTTCATTAAAAGGAAATATCTTAATTACTTTGGTGAACGCAAAGAGGAAGTCGCAGGCGGCATGAATGGCGGCTCTGGGGGAAAGGTGCAGCGCCGAGCCGCGGATGACGTCACTCTGGCCCAGTGGGCACTAGTTTGCCCACCTCGTACAACCCGCGTTCACACGTGGCTGACTCCTGACTCCTGACTCCTGAAGAGGTCGGATCACATTCCACTTGCAAAACTGCGTACAGTTTCTAAATCATCCCTCCTCAAAAAATCTCGATGAAAACTAACGTTTTCAAAACGGTCGTGTTTATTTGAGAGAACATCAGGTTGTTTTTGATACCTATTTTCCTATTAATTCTTGATTCAAGAGTTCTACATGTCTGTGGTAAAGTGTACACGGCGCACTGGAATACAACAGTGCCCTCACACACCCTTTCCTTCAGCAGTTATTAATTAACTGGAAAGACTTCAAGGAAAAGTCAAGGTCATAAATCGAATGAAGCTTTGAAATAAATCCTTGATACATATATATCCCCATTTTGCGAGAGAAAAAATGTCTGTGTGAGCTTTCAACGTAAAAGGCACCAGAGAAACCCTAAAAACCTCCATTGTGAGAAAAATCGTCTTAATGGCATATTCTATTTTCTGTTTTCAACCCTATTCATGGATCTTTATCTTTTAGTTCACCATATTTTTTCCACTCTAAAAGGTTATCTTAAAAGTACTTTTGATTCTGCGTGAGAGCAGTAGTATTGACCCCTGACCTTGAAAGACATTCACGATGAAATAAAGTACAATGCATTGTAGTCTATCCGGACTCAGCAGCAGAACTGTGCTGACTTTGCCAGCATTATGTTTGGCGATGTATGGTTTCCGGCACAGGAGTTCCCATGAAAGAGGATACAAGGCTTTTCACTGTTCAGTTCATTGAATGGAATCTAATAGACGGCTGCAGAACAGAATACAAGGCCCAGTGTATCACGTGTCGCCAGCAGGGAAAACGACACGCCTGACTTTGCCACATCGCGAGGTTCACAATGGGAAATCTATCACTGAGAATACTGAGAATATGTTGTGTATAACGTGCAGTCACATTGAAGAAATACTGAGAATATGTTGTGTAAAACATACAGTCACATTGAAGAAATACTGAAATTGGCTACAAAAATGATTCATTAAGATAATTCATTCAAAGAAATTATGTTCATGGTGTCTTTTTTGAGAAAATTCGTAAAATACAAAAAAAGTCTAAAAGGTGACACACACACAGAATGAGAAACATTCAAGTCCTCATACAATATACCCATGTCAAAGTAACATGTTCTATGCGTGACGTATCACCTAACTTAGTTCAGTACTTTTACTTCTTGTGAATTTTGTGCTGGTTAATAATAATAATAATAAAAGCATCACATTTAGCCACTGTAAACAGTCAGACATGGTGATGTCATGTTGCCATGGTTCTGCGGCTCGCCCAACCTGTCTGACAAGCAGATGTCGAGCAGCAACTCACGTGTTTCCTCTTCCAGTGAAGTCATCGTTCTGTCAATATTTGCAATGGCAATAGCACTGTAAATATGTAATGCAGCTTGTCAGCTGTGAGGCTCAAGTCAAATAGAGCAGCTGATTGGTTTACTGAAAACACCCCCGATGTTATTCGACAACCCCGCATGGTCTTTTGCAGGTTGGTCATGAATACAGAAAGTGGAAAGGAGAACAGAGTGTCTCCATTTAATGTAAACAGAGCAAATGGTGATATGGCAATTTTGTGTGTGTGTGTGTGTGTGTGTGTGTGTGTGTGTGTGTGTGTGTGTGTGTGTGTGTGGGTGTGTCTGTCTTATCAGTGCAGAAACCAAGTGGGAAGTAAGTTGTAAGCCATTTTAAACAATGCGTCCGTAATCACATTGGCATGTGGTGTAAATGGTTCACAAGAAAGGAAAACTCAGGAACGAGTGGCACAGGAAAGCCGACATACTTATGCTAATCTGATGTAATGTGATGTCAGTCATTTTGCCTGAAGTGCAGCATTCCCAGTCACAAGGTGAAGCCATCGTGTTTTTCCGTGATGTGCACATGTTTGTGTGTATGTCAGTGAAAACATCAGATCAGCAGTGATGTGATGAGTTAACACACAGGCGGGTTAGCCATTGTTTTTTTTTGTATCGCAACTAACTCTCCATCATTACTAGTCCTCACATCAATCAATGCAAATTGTTTAGTCATATTCAATGTTGACCAAAGTGTAATGTCAATCCTCAGACGTCACTTGGAGGTTTGTTTCGATTAAACATGGGCAGTGAACCTCCGTCGCCGTGCGTCACCGCTGCCTCCGTCTTGTTTACCTGCTGGTCTAGAAACACTTTTAAAGCCACTCCTCTGTGCCCGAGTTTGGAGCCCGGTTTGCATATGTGGCTGCATCCCTTCGGGAGTATCTCCTGCTCAGCACATAGTAACACAACAGGTGCCCAGTATCCAGAGCTATAGAGCAGGGCCTGATCTGTGTGCAGCGCTGACACTGTTGTGACCTGGGATAATTCAATGACTGCATGCATCATGGCTTGTAACCTCTATTTGTATTTCTCTCAACTGCTTGTTAAAACAAATATTCCCACCTCTTAAATTCCATCTATAGGGGAGACATTTCACTAAAATGTTATCAACAAGTTTTCACTTCCCACGCTGAGCGTCGGCTCACGTGTTTGTAGATTGTTGCCATAGTTTTGACCCCGAGGGAGGTCATTGGGTGGTGTACCTTTAAGTTTAGCGCTGTATTCCGTCTTGTCGGACTGACTCCTCCTCACCAGCGTCCCGAGGTTGATGTCCCATTTGACCGAGTCTTCGGCCACAATAGTGTCCGTCTTCCTCCTCTCTAGGTAACGCAGGAACACGGGCCGGTTCCTCCTCTTTATCACTTTCTCCTTTTCCTTCTCACCCCCGCTGGCCTCATTGGTGTCCATGATGAGGCCTTCGGCTCTTTTTAGAGCGATCAAGGAGATGAAAAAAAAAAGGGCAAGAGAGAAGGGACAGGAAGAGGGAGAAAGAAACAGAGAGGGAGAGAGAGAGGGAGGGAGGGAGCCCGGGAAGTGCAACAGGTGCAGTGTTCACTGTGCACTGACTGTTGGCTGTGCACAGGTGAGTTAGCTCCTCCCTGCCCGCCTGTCATGAGAACCATGTGGCCACACCTCTCCGCTGCAGTGCAATGCTTATTCCCTCGCCTGCAACACTATGAACCCTCCTGACCTCACGGGTCTGCTTACCCCAGCGAGAACTGAACACGGACAATTAGAATTTAGTTTTAATTCACCAAATATCTCAAACAAACTCCCAGAAAAATGCATTTCAGGTGCATCTCGGCCTCTTTTTAGATAAACACACTTTTGTAAATGACCCGGGGCGTTGTATATCCTGTACATGAAACTTACCATTGCAGAGAAACAAAGAACAATTTAATTCCAAATCAAGTAAGTTGAACATTTCATTCACACTCTATTCTTTAACTGTAGGAAGAAGCAAATGAAGTGAATAAAAATACACCCTCTACTTACGCAATCTATATTGCCACAACAGCAGCATCACACAAAATTATTCACATGACATGTTTGATTTTTTTTTTTTTTGCTTTTGAAACAACACAGTTGTTTGTCAAACTGTAATAACACACATTGTCTTATTACAACACAAAGTATTTTCTACTCTTTGTTTCTCTATAAAACCCTTTACAGTTACACTCATCAATGTGGTTAGAGAGGTAATCCATCAACATACATGCTGCCGTAATCATGTCTGGTCATAGCAACCGGATACTGCCTTCCTCGTCAGAACAATGAATGAATGGATGCATATCTTCCCCGTTAAAAGCACACGTACTTAACACACCCATTGTGTTTTCAGATCTGTGCACCGCGCTCATAGCACACCTGTTTAACTTCCAACCAACTAGCAGGTCATCAGACTGAGACTGTGTATCATTTCATTGCAATCATCTTCAATGTGTAGGAAAAACTCAAGAATTAAACAACTTAGTCATTAATGAATTCTCAGGATAACAAGCACAGTTATATGTTGTGCCAACAGCAAATGTTCCTGTTAGCATATTACGTAACAAGGTGGACTTGGTAAGCCACACTGAACGATCACATTCTCTGTACAAACATGAAGGTGAGTAAACAACGTTATATCATGAGCGCTGAGGGTATTTTGTTCCCCTGAAGGACATTTTGTCACTGAGGCTTTTCTTGCCCTGCTCTCTCCCACACCTGAAACACGTCATTAAATATATATATTTCCATTTTTCATATAAATTAATCTACCTTTTTTTTATTTCAAAATGAATCTGCTGAAATCCAGTGCCAATTAATTTCATGTTAATCAGTTAATTCAAAAGGTTGGTTTACAAATTTGTTTCATTGTACTTCAAATGACCAATTCTACAACATAGTCCAGTTGATGTGTCTAGTTTGAAATAGAGAGATAAGAGAGAGATAAATTGTCCGTATTGTAAGCTGCGGTTTTAAAACAATTCTGACCACTACGTTTGTGTTGTCAGCCAACAGAGAGACAAAAGTATTGTCTCATTGTTTGGTGAGAAATAGCAACAAAGAGATCCTTATTGTGTCCGCAGCAGATGGGAAAAGTACAGCTGCAAGAGCGAGGCAGGGGAAGGAACAGAGAGAGGCAAAATGAGAACTCACTCAAACTGCCTTTTACAGCCAAGCGCTCTTACTGCCGGCCACTTGGGCGCCGTCGATGGACGAGTCTTGGTGCAGGGCTTTGCTTATGGCCACAGGAATGGAAGAAGGGAACATTCTTCTCATTTAGCTCTCCATCCGTTTTTTTTTTCAAAATCCGTACAGAGTTAAATAAATTTTTAGTATTAATCACATTGCATTCACAAAGGAAAAATAAACCTTATACAACTGTCCCCTCAACTGACACACATAAACCAACACAAATTGAATCAATAGGATTTTTGTACTGGGATGACTCAAAAGCGAGGCACTTTGTACGGCCGCTATCAAGATTGCGGGGCTGGATGTTTGTTTATGACACAATGGATACATACGGACTTTGATCCCATGATGTATTGTGCAGATAACCATCACATCCATTAACTTCATATCGTAAAATACAAAAGCGGTGGGACATTAAAGCAAAAGCAACAGTGGCCTGAATGGTTGTTCTAACTACACTTAGTTATTGAATGTGGGGAAAAGGTCCACGTTCTGCATTTAACTATGTTAATGACAAAAGGTCTACTTCTTGTGCGGGCTCTTCTTTTATTTGAAGTAACTATAGTGCACATTTTTAACTCTGTCAGCTGTGTGATAAAAAGATAAAGAAATAGAAAAAAGCAGGAAACAAAGTTACAACAAGGATTAAAAGGTGCAAACCACCTAAATTAAGAATTTCCATATATCTATTCTGACTATTGCACAAGAAAACCTCTTGTGCAATAGTTTGTCGCCAGTGAGGATGGTAATGTTTAGTAGGAGACATTAGACTGTAACTATTTAACTATGAAAAGTTATTCATAGCCTCACTTGCTAATGCGGTGCGGAGTAACAAAACGGTACATTTATGAATTTAGGCCTCTGTTAGCGCCAGAGTGTGGCCCACCACCTTTAAGTTCCGACATTTTAACTGATCACAGCACAATTTTAAGTTCCAGAGGATTTGTGTTTAGATTTTTCAAGAGAGATGTTGTATTTTAATAACATGCATTGTTACATTTGGCAACAAATCCGGCTATACTGCCAGACGGCCGTGAGTTGCTTGATCACGAGCATGCAATGGAAACATTGTGAAATGAATTGACTTTCACTGTAAATGCTTTTACTCTGAAAACACCTCTCCGGAAGCTTCCCTTCCACCGCGCCGGACGTCACGCACGCTGAACGCGGCGCGCGCAGGCCGGAAAACGGGAAACCGGAACCCGAAGGAAGACAGAAATGAGACCGCTGCTGCTGCGCTGTCCACCCGGCTGCTTGGCGACAGTTCTCGGCTCGTTTTCTGCGTCTCGAAACAAACTGGTCCCCCGAGCAGCTGCGGGTCCTCGTCTGCTTCACTTGACAAACACGATGCACTATCAGACGGAGGCGAGAGGACGTCCAGGTTCTCCCGACTACCGCGTTTATTTTAGTAAGTTCATCATCGCCACCGTGGGAGGGACCCGTGTGGCCTCTGCACTGCACGGGGTAACGGTTCAGCACCAGGACCCGGTGTGGACCGGAGGACCGAGGGTCGACCTCCGGGGAAACGCGTGACCTTTGAGTTACTAGCCGGGGGGGGTTATTTCTCCACATGGTGCTTCTTCTGCACAGCTTTAAGAGTGAATTTTCCTGTAAGGTGGCAAAGTATCAAACAACTTCCGGTTTGGGTGATCACGTGATTGTCTACACACAATTAATCCTTTGGGATGAACTGGTAATAAATCTGTTTCAGATGATGTTGCGCTCTCTACATTGAGATGCAAATGCTGAGCCATTCCGTTCCAGGCATACCAATATTATTCAGCTTAATGTTTACATAATCCAATATCACATTGTTCTGTTTGTGGCCCTATTTTTTTTAACCAAGAAAAAAAGTAGCCGCATGACAAATAAAACCTCAGTAAGGGCGCAAGTTGTAATTGACGAGAAAATAACTCCCCATGAATTGGTTGATCACAGCATTCCTTATTGGATGACTTTGGTCGACTTTAATCAGTGACAATTGGAGACCGAGAGGTGTGACTGAAAGCACAGGTTTTTATGTGAGAATGTTTCATTTGTGAAAAGATGTCCTTTTTTTTTTTTTTCTTTAGAAACTCCTGAAGGAAAATATATTTCACCATTCCATGACATCTCGCTTATAGCGGAGAATGAACAGGTAGCAATAGCAGAAGTGTTAATTTTGTTCTGTTTGATTCCGTATACATATTATTTAACAGTGCAAAGATCATATTCCTATCTCTTTTCTTTCAACAGGAAAATGACATGCCAACCAAAAAGGCCAAGAAGAATGAGAGTGAGGTACTGTCACATACCAAGATGTAATGTCACTTGTACCACCTGAAATAGTGTTCTTTACATATTAAACAAAGCTTTCTTTTGTACTTCCAGGTGCTCTTTAACATGGTCGTGGAGGTGCCTCGATGGTCAAATGCTAAAATGGAGGTAACAAGGCTATAAATGGAATAGCACCTCACTTTTGTATTTTAAATAACATGAAATTGGAAGTTTGTTGAAACTGCACTTTCTTGTTTCTTGCTCTTCTGAGTTTGTCTCTCTATGGTTGAAATGCACTTATTGTAAGTTGCTTTGGATAAAAGCGTCAGCTAAATGACATGTAATGTAGTGTAATATATTTTATTATTTTACATGTAACAAATGTCTATGACTATGCTTTTAAAAACACATATGTTTAAGTGAAGCGGTGCGTCAGTTTTCATTCAATGATAGCCCATGATGCACTGTTAGCAGTTAGCATTGCAGAGGCCTGCACCTATTTTATGTATTATTTAATTAATTATATAAAACAATACCCGACTTACTGTCACCAAGAAATAGCTTGACCTAAAAAGTCTAAACTGAGCGTCCGGTTTCTTGCCTTTTTCCTGCATTTTGCATGTACTCTCATATAAAAATAAACTTCGTAACTGTCCCAATTCCCAGATTGCAACTAAGGAACCACTGAACCCGATCAAACAAGATGTTAAGAAAGGAAAACTCCGGTATGTCGCCAACATATTTCCCCATAAAGGTTACATTTGGAACTACGGGGCGCTCCCACAGGTGAGGAAATCCACCGAATGAAATCAGCCACTCAGACTTCTCTTTTGTCTGTGAATAACAAATAACAACGATTCCGTTGAAAGATTCATTTAGTTTTCATCAAATAACTTCAAGTCAGGAAGTCGGTTGAAATTGTTTCTGGAATTTTCGTATTTTCTTACATGTTTCTGAACTGCTCCTTGGAAAAGACGTGGGAGGACCCAAACCATACAGACAAAGAGACAAAGTGTTGTGGGGACAACGATCCCATTGACGTGTGTGAGATCGGGACCCAGGTAGGACGTGTGGCACCCGGGTAGGACTTTATACAGACTTCTGGAGATTCCTTTGACTGTTGAGTAGTAATTCGCTGGTCTATTCTTCAGGTGTGCTTTCCAGGTCAGGTGATCCAAGTGAAAGTTCTTGGCATCTTGGCCATGATCGATGAGGGGGAAATGGACTGGAAGGTCATCGCTATCAATGCTGAGGACCCAGATGCCAAAAGCCTGAATAGTGGGTGCTGTTCACACACCGTAGATAAGATGTAATAGTCAACATCTAAACACTTTTATTACACTGACCATCCTCTATCCTCAAGAAATTTAGTTGAGGGAACCGGCTGGCATGATCGTAAGTCTGGGAAATTAAGATTTTATCCGAATCTTTTAAACTTTTAACAATTAAAGCACAAACGGCTTCTATCGGAGGAACAGTGAGTAGCATTTTGAGGGATCTGTTAGCAGAAATCGAATAAAATACATATTCATGAGAGTGTGATCACCTGAAAATGAGAGTTCTTTAAAAAAAAAAGGGGCTTACCAACTGAAACCCTTAGGCCACCGTAGTTCTCTGACATGCTTGTGAAACTGCTGAAACGTGAGCGGATGAAAACCTGTGGAATGCAGCCTGCAGCGTCACCGCTAGATGCCACCAAAACCCTAAACTCTGGGCAGTGCACACAAGATACATGTTAAAAAAACAACAGGACAAGAGCAGCAGTAATAAGTAAAATGTAATAATAATAGACAAAAATAAAAAAAGGAGTGCAATAAAACACTAACTAAATATACCAGGAGCTAAATAAATATATGTACAGACAGTGTATCATATTAAACCTAGAACATATCATATGTATGTATCATATTAAACCTGTATATATTAAACCTAGAACAGTCTTTACTGTCAACACAGCGCAAGTTGGTGCTGTTGTTATTCTGCTGAACGTATGGATGTTTTCCTCAGGCATAGAGGACGTCCGTAAGAGCCGGCCTGGTCATTTAGAGGCCACTGTCGACTGGTTTAGGAAATACAAGGTGCCCGATGGGAAGCCTGAGAACCAGTTTGGATTCAATGGACAATTCAAAGACAAGGTAGGGACCCTTTTTTTAACATAAAACATTACAACGATGGGACCTGACGTTGTTTTCTTGAGGTCGGAGTCAATTTTTGTTTTTGTTTTCTGTGGATTTTTGCAAATTAATTGCTCTTTGAAAAACCCAACAATGATGCCCTCTTAATAGGACTTTGCCGTGGAGATCATTAAGTCCACCCATGAGCACTGGAGGGCACTAGTGCAGAAGCAGACAAATAGCCACGGGATAGAATGGTAAGTTCGAGGTAAAACTCACGCAATGTGTATCTGTAAAGACATGTATTCATATATAATTGTTATATATAATAATGAATGCTATTTACTTTTTTGATCAGCAAAAATATCTCCTGCAACGAAAGCCCTTTCAAATGCAGTGCAGAGGAGGCCAGAGATGTGGTGTCATCGGTGAGAACTTGCACATGCTGCTGTTTTTACAATGATGAAAGCAAACGCAATAACAGCTTATGAAACTATTCGGTTTGGTAATTTTCCTGTTTAACGTGTGACACCTCAGGCTCCTGCACTGTGTGCCAGCACACATCCCGTGTCCCCAGCTGGTAAGTAAATATTGACTAGCATGCACAAACCTTTGTGTATTTGAGGAATTATGTGTTTCAATAATTATGATGTGCCTCTAAATCTTCTCTTGCGCAGTGGACAAGTGGCATTTTGTCTGAAGCCCAAAACACAACACGGAACCAACAAAACCTTGAAGCGGCCACATCTTTTGGATTTATTGTTGGTATGGACTTATTCTCAGCTGCATAATCTAAGTTTATTATCCAGTAAAATGTGCAGACATCACATTGTTTCACCTCAACAATTACAATAAAACAATGTTATCCTTTCTATTCAATTGTAAATTATATTGGGTCAATACACCGGGTCCATTGTAAAATAAGACTGATGATACTGAAGAGTTAAGTCCGTTCCTGCTAGCAACCACAAACAAAGCGTTTTGTATGTAACATGTAAACAATTTCTTTGTTTGGGTAAATAAAGAAATGTATGTTGTGATTGTGGCCTTTTCTCTCTCCACATTTGTCTGTAATCACACGTTTCAGGACTTAACATGTGGACATAATGCTCAAGAATGTAGATATTAGTATTAACTTGGAGTAACAAGTCCAATTGCTTTAAATAAATATAAATTTTATTAAAAAAGACACCCACATCTCAGCAATATCAGGAATGATATAATAAACTGCATCCATTACATTACAATACTTACAGTATTAATACCCATCCTTAATTCCATTTTTTTGTAGCATACCAAACTTCAGGAGAACAAGGGAAGCCTTAAATAAAATGGCAGGCAAAAAGTTGCACTTTTTTTCTTTTTTCACTCTTAGTGTCTAACTGCAAAAAGTCCAAGTGCGTATCAACCGCTAGCTTAGCCTTTTGAGCCGAGCACATACCGGCACCAGTTCAGCCCAGAAAGTCATTCAAGTAACGTTGACTCTACTCTGAAGCATCTTCAAGTATGGCTATGTTTTTAACCCGCTATATCTCAGACGCCTTGGCTTTCTTAACCACAACCTGCTACTGTAGCTGGGTCCTGTACAACAAAATCCGACATTTTCTCAATGTCAAAAGTATTTTACAAAATTGGAACAGTTTAAAAAAAAAAAAGAAAGAAAAGAAACTAGAGCGTCTTAACGGTCTGCTATGACTTTGAACGTTGCCGTGACAGTGAGCATACATTTACAGACTTTCTGGATAATCTAAACATGATCAACCTGAAAGAATATCTAAAGATACGAGGAGCATCGCTGATGGCGGAGCTGTGGGTCAATTTGACAGAACAAGAAGAACCTACATCAACATCAAAGAATGAGTTGTATTCCTGCATTACAGGCTTCTGGTATGTACAATGTGACATAATTTATTTATTTTTAAACACATTTACAATCTATTTAAATAAAACGTTTTGTAATTCTTTTTATTACATTTTTTTTTCCTGAAAAAGAAATGAAGTGCTTTCAGAAAATGAATCTGTTGAAGTGTGGGGTAAATTGTTACTATAACATGACATTCTACTATATATATCGGGTTAATTCAATCAACAGGGAAGAAAAATCATTATACAATTGCTTAGTGGTTATAAATAAATTCAACTATACACTGGCACAAAGATGGGCAACTACGTTAATC
Source organism: Gasterosteus aculeatus (assembly GCF_964276395.1). Classification (NCBI taxonomy): domain Eukaryota; kingdom Metazoa; phylum Chordata; class Actinopteri; order Perciformes; family Gasterosteidae; genus Gasterosteus; species Gasterosteus aculeatus. Next base: position 15,413,752 of record NC_135696.1, on the reverse strand, counting down.
ACTGCCCTGGTCTTGTCTCCTAAATACTGAGTCAATATCATACTTTCCCTTCAGTCAACTCAGTGCATATATGTTCAAATTCATTTTAAAAGATTGCCTTAAAATATGAGTAAAAAACTGCAGGAAAGTATCGTCATCCTCGCAAAATATCTCTCTTTTTTTCTTTTCGAAGTTGACACGAATCAGTTTCAGGAAGCAATGAAAAGTACCTGAATGAGAGAAATAACATGAATACGAGCGACGAACACAGAATTAGTTGAAAATGTCCCTGATTTTACTGTAATATCAAAGAGTCAAGTTCAAATAATACTTTCTAGCAGAAAGGAGAAAGTAAGAAAGGAACTGTTATGTCTTTTGGAGGCCTGAACTGTTATTTTCTTGAAAGCAATATACAAAAGAAGAAAGAGAAATAGGCTTTAAACCTATTGCCAAACTAGTTTTGAGGTATATGACAGGTTTGTACTGTACATTATTTAAAAGCCTTCCTGCTGTCCAAACAGTCTCACATTGTATGTAGGTTGGATAGCACCTCATGATCAGTTTAACCCAAAGAAACACAATGAAATAGCCCGTTAGCATTCTTTACAACACAAAATCTAACGGGGTAATTCCGAAAAAGGGAAATTAATTTACTGTACAAATCTTACCTGTTTATCTTACAGTTTAGATCACAAGAATTAAAGACCCCACAGCAAGCCAGCTGCCCTCTGAAATTGACACTGGGCTTACCCTGTTTCATGTTCCTCAGTGTAGAAAAACAGATTTCCTAAGCACCACAGACACAAAACTACATGAAATATTCACAGTCCAGGTTTGTTCAATGAACCTAAGGCGAGGAACATTAAAAACAGTCGGTGACAACAAGGTAAACCTGGAAAAAACTGAAATAACAAACAAATTATTTCCTCAAAATGTTAGAAATGCACCACAAGAATGGCTCGATTTACAGTATAAATGACATAGGTAAGCTAGAGAAGCACCAACACAAAGGGAGATTAAAAACATCTTTTTGCATCTTTCATGGATTTCTCAAACTATCCACAGTTATAAATTGATCAATTTAAGTTCAGTGATGCTGAGAAATTGATTACTTTCGATGTAGTAAGTATAACCAGATTTCATGATTACCAAAACATTTAACTCGCATTATCAAAAAGTGCCCTAAGAAGCACTGACTTGCCGTAAAACATGACGATGCTGATCATTTGATCGCGTGATGCTATTTTCAGTGCCCTGTTCATTGGGTGTCACTCGTAGAGTGAGTTATGGTCATAGTGTGAAGGCATTTGAATTTAAATAAATTGTAACAAGCATACACTTTAGCACCGTGAATGTTGTCACTTACAAAGTCAGTGTTTTATGCCAAGAGTACAATTCTGTAAGAAAAATAAAGCCCGCAAAAACGAAAATTAGTTTCCATTACAAATAGGTCCTCGCGTTTCTGACTGAAAGCACCAGAGATGTTGACAGTGTGTTTCTTGCAAAAAGTTGCAAAAACAGAAATAAATACATCCTTTGCAGGGCAACGAGTAAAGCTTGATTGTTTAAAGAGGTGAAAGGACCTGATGGGAACCGGTGATTTGAATCTCGGCGGATGCTAACCGGCGCGGACAGGCAGGAGTGCTTAGAGGAGGCCAGTGGTGCTCGCAGTCCTTGTCATGAATAAAGCACCTTTTCGCACATTTCACTTCTTCACGAATGCTTCTTCTCACGCGAACTGACTGTACGGCCCAGTGACCTTGGTGAAGGCGTACGGAGTCGTGTTGACGTGGCTGTTTGTCGTGCACGACGAGGACCCCTCCATCAGCGCCTGGATGAAGCGCTTGTAAGGCGGCTCCCCGGTGGACTCTGTCTCTATGTGCTCCCGCTTCGCCCCCTTCTTGCCTTTGCTCGGCGTCCCCTCGCCGCCGTTCCTCTCGGCGTCTTCCTCCTTCTCTCGGGCCTTCTCTGCCATCTTGGCTTCCCACAGGGCCAAGCCGTGCTTGGCCTCGTTCATGTTTTTGTGCTGGTAGAAGACCAAGGAGATGCGCGTAGGGTGCGTGCGGTCGGGGTTCTTCACGGGCGTCGTGGCGTGCAGCTCTCGCTTCGCGCACTCGATGAGGACCGAGCCGTGGCTCGGCGCCACCGCCACGCCGCCAATCTCCGGGTCCAGGAAGTTGTGCTCGTTGTCCGACCACACCTCGGGCTTTTGAGGGGTCGTGGGGGTCTGCGGTGTTCCAGGCTCCTGCTTGATACCCACGAGGCCCCCATTAGGCGGACCTAACCCCGACTGTGCTTCAGGGTTATAGCACCCGCCGCCTAACGGAGCAGAAAGCACCTGCGGGCGAGGCGTGCCCGCCTCCGTCTTGATTTGCATATGGAAAGGATCTTGGCCCGGGGCGAAGATCTGAGGGCTCCGAGATAAGTAAGGATTTGGATAACCTCCGAACTGATTACCTTTGCTCACGGCCGCCGCGTAGTCAAGGCCTCCGTGAGCCGAGGGTGCTCTCGAGAGGGGGTCCATGAACTGGGGGTCCGAGGCTCCGTTGGGACCATACGGTCCGTAAGGTCTCGCGGGGTGACCGGGCCTCATGCTGCAGGCGTTGTATCCATTCACCTGCAAACCCGGCTCGGCATACCTCGGCGGATAATTGACCTCGTAGCGCTGGTGCGCACCGTACTGCTGCTCCGAGTAAAGTGCTGGCCGCTGCTGCCGATACAGATCCAGGTGCTTTGGGTTTGAAGCATAGTATGGGTGGCAGTTGTCGAGGGGCATTCCTCCGTTACACTGGTAACCTGGATATGGACGATTTGTTCCATTGATGTAAGAGTTTGGTGCGTGGAGAGGGGAGGGGTAAGGGCTGGCTGGTGTCGGTGGCTGAGGGGGATACATGGTGCCGGGCTTGGAAGTGCTTGGAAAAGAGCCCGGGTGGTTGGGGAACCTGGGGTAGCTGGCTACATTCGTTGAGCCAGGATAAGGGGGCAGTGCGCTCTGGTGCTGTTGTTGCTGATGATGGGCCCCTAAGGGGTGCGCCGGCTGACCTGACTGTAGGATTGATCCTATAGCACCTTGAATAGGTCCTAGAAAGAAAAATGAATAAATGACAAAGGCGAAAATAGCAGTAGAAAAAAATGTCATTACTAAGAAATAATACATTTATGAAATGAGTTGGAATAAACGTTACCCTACCTGCCATAGGAGGGCCCTGAGCGGGGTTCTCGTAAGTAACGGCTTTGGACTTGGCCAGCAGGGCCTTTTCTGCCTTTTCGTTGTCCAGCATCGCGATCTTGTTGGCGGCGGCCTTCTTGGCGTCCAGCTTTTTTTGCCGGCAAGACTTGGCGGGCTCTGAAAGCATGCGCACCTGACGGCGGAAGGCACTGAGGACCTGGATGGCGCCTGACTTGATTTTCTCCTGCTGACCCTCCTCACTGCCAAATTCATCAGTGTTTGAAGCCTTGTACAGGGGCAGCACGTGGAGCTGCTCATCCTCCGGGATCTTTCCAATGACTCGGTTATCCTCACTTGTTAACGTACACACCTGGAAGAACGGGTTCGGAGTTCAATACTTTTGGTTCTGAGTGTCACAGACATTAAATGAAGAAATCCAACATGCTTAGAAAGATAAACTGTCCGTTTGCCAGCTCGCGCTTACCACAGTGCTGCCACCCTGCATGTTGTGGAGGTCTCTGTGAGCATGGGCACAGAAGTCCAGACAGGCAGTGACCCCAGAGAAGGGACAGCCCTCCTTCAGCCCCAGACGACAATCTGGTGCCCTTTGTTCATGTTCCACCTGTGTCCAGGAAGAACGGGAGGGGCATTTTGAATAAGATATTAAGAGGTTCTGGTCACTCAACAATACAAAGGGGGTTGATGAATTTCCTGTGTGTGGGTTGCACCCCACGGATGTCAATGAAAAACATTTCATATTATGTGCGTTGATTAATTTTAAGATGTAGATGTTGAAAGGCAAGCAGCAGAACAATGTTTAAATATACACACCTGGTTTCCATAAGCGTCAGGTGCCAAAGTTTTATACAAGGGACCCAATATGGTTGCTAGATTTTGGAAGTTGTGCTCCAGTTTCTCTTCCTGAAAGCCCAAAACCAGCAGTTGTTAAGTAACTTAACGATTAGCAGCTTATTATATTAACTGAACCGTGCTGCTCCTACTTCTTTCATATCATCTCCCAGTAGCTTGAATTTTCTTGGGATTTTGCTGCGGGCAAACTTGCAGCCATTGTAGTACATGCTCCAAGAGCAGCCGAAGGAGAAAGATGCCCCGCAGGCATCCGGATTCAACCCCTGGCATACACAGGTCCTCCTGGACAGGGAGAGCAAATACATTGAATGTATCATTTTAGGTTAATTCAGTGTTAAGAAGAAAGTAACTGGGATTTTTTAAATTAAAAAAACAATTTTGTACAAAATAGAAAAGCAATAACTACATTTCCCTTGAATGACTACAAAATAAGAACCAGGAACCAAAAATAAAGTTTGTTTTGTTATAGTTCTGCAGTGGCCCACACGGTCAGACATGAGTTCTGCAGCCCGGTCACTTACTCTTCATTGATGGAGCATCGTCTCTGGGTGTGGGCTCCGTGCTTTGTTAGAGTTTCGCTTAGCTCGAGGTAGAGGCGGTCGGCCAGGCTGGGCAGGATGCCCTCCCAGACCAGGATCACTACAACGATGCAGGCCGTCTCGCATTTGTGACCATTGCGTTCCCGCACCAGCACCAGTAGCTTTTCCTCCTCACTGGACCGACGAATAACCTGAGGAAAAACACAGGAGTAGGAAATGGTGGGAATGCAGATGTTTGAGCCAAGTACCTGCATGCTTTTTCAATGAAATATGCAGAAATAATTCCTACCCATTTGGCTATAGGGCACCCTTGTGTACTTTTTCCTTCCTTGCCGGTGTACACTATTTTCTCAATCCTGATGGCGGAACCAGTTAGACCAGACCTTCAGAGCAGAATGGAGGCATGTAAGTAAACAGAAGTAAAACAGTACTCTGTGGTTACATAACACCACACAATTTGTAAGTCAACAAGTCAAATGTGTGGTTACCTTTTCTCCATCCCCTCACGAATACCGGCAACAGTCGGCGCGGACCCCAAGTGCGTGTAGTATGGTCCTTCATCCTTCTCACTGATTTGTTCTAAATAGCATAAAGGGACATGCATAAATATTGACACACCACCTGGCAAATCAGCTTTCAGAACCAACGCAATGAGACTCACCAACACAGTGACAGGACGCAATGTCATATTGTGTTTTAATGGGGGTGTCCAGGAGGTTCCTAATAGGGGTATCCAACAGCTTCATAGGAGAGTCCATGAAGTTCTGCAGGAGATGTTCCTTCTTAGGGGTGGAATCGTATGGTCTTTTTAGACTCATGGCGGCTGGGGCAGCTGCTGCCGATTCAGCGCCACACAAGTCAGCGTTGGTTGAGAGGATCGTGACGGGTCCTGAAGATTCCACCTTGACTTTATTTGCCGAATTGACGACGAGGGATTTCTTCTCAAACACCGGTGACAGCTGGTACTGCCTCAGGCTCTGCTCCATGGAGGCCAAGATGTTTCCCGGCCTCTTGCCTTGCTCGCACAGGGGCGGGGGATTCTCCTGCTTGATTTGCACGCCGCCTATTCCCGTCTCTCGCATCTGCAACTGCTGCCCCTGCTGCTGTGAGCACGGCAACTCGAACCGGGAGTCGTCTTCCATTTTCACTGCTCTCAGGCCGTGTTTGGGGTCAATAGTGCTCTGAAGGTGGGGGGGAGGGCCCTGGCGCTCCTGCCTTTGTAACAGGTGCATACGCAGGGCCGCGTGCCTCTGAAAGTCTCCATGGGGAACCGCGGGTGCCAGAGGTAGTCGAGGTCCCCCTTGGAACTGACCGCACGATAGCTTCAGTTGCTGCTCGGCTTTGGGATACATCTGCGCGGATACCTGTTGATTCAGCGGGCCTCCTCGCGAGTGAGGTTGCAACTGCGTCGGGCTCTGGGAGAGGTCCGCGCGGCCGGGCTGGTGGCAGGGGTTGTTGGGCTGCTGCGGGTGAAATTGCTTGAGGCCACTGCCGCCCGAGTCTGGTGGAAACTGCCGCTGATGTTGTTGGAGCCGTTGCATGTCTGTTGTGTTGTCGTAACTGAATGTCTCATGGTTGCCGGGCTGGACTCGTTGGTCGTTGGATTGAGCGGAGTTGTTTCTGAGAGGCTGGTTGGGTTGGTGCTGATGCTGACCTGGCTGAGGCTGACTGCGAGGTCTGTAATCGGGGGACTTGAGTTGCTGCCCTTCAAACTGTGGTGGGTGGGACAGGGGACGTGGAAGATGACAGTGCTGCTGTTGTTGTTGCGTGGGTAAAAACCCAGGTGACAGTATATCCTGCAGGTCAGGGTCTTCGCTCAAGTGCTCTGACTGCATCTGGGTGTGGTAGCGGCTGTCTACCTGCTGTTCTGGGTGGAAATTACGCTGCTCAGGCATTTTCTGGGGTGGAGGCTGCTGCAATTGAGGTACTTTCGTATTTGATTGCTGCCACTCAGAGGCAGTGTTGCGCTGGGCTGGAGCACAGTGTGTTTGGGCCGGGAGATGGTCCTGCTGTTGCTGTTGGAAGCTGTTGGAGCTCTGGCTGCTATCTGGGAAACCTGCCTGTGTCTGGAACCTTTGCCCTGGGTTTGGCTCCAACATGTGGCTGTGAACCTGTGTGTTAGCTGTCTGCTGCTGCTCGGACTGAGGCTTACCAGGGAAGCCCCTCCACATCGCCGGCTCTTGTGCCTGGGACGACTGGCCGCTTGCTAGTTGCTGCTGGGAATGTGAGGAGTTCAGCTCTGGCCAGCCTCTCTGATGGGGAGTTGAACACGATAAGTTGGCTCTCTGCTGAGGCGTGTTCTCCATCCCGTTTTTTTGACTTGGCTGCTGGAGAACGGGTCCCATGGGTCCCGTGGTGTCGGCTCTATGTGAACTCCCAGCACTGTGTTTGAAGGTCTGTGGTTGGATCCCATACTGGCCCCTGTCAGTGCTAATGCGCTGATGCTGACCAGACCTGGGTTCATCACTGTGCCCCATCTTCTGCAACCCAGAGTTGGGGAAGGATTCATATCCGCCTGTCTCCGCTGCCTGTCCAGGAGCATCGCGATCCAGGAACGAGTTCTGATTAAACTCCTGGTTGACCTTCTCGTATATACCCTGAGGATTTGTGTCCTCTGGATAGCACCGTGGGCCATTTTGATGTTGTTGTGTGTTATTGGCAGTGTTGGATGGCGGGATCATGCCAGGGTGCTGACCCAGGGACAGCTCTTGACCAGAGTAAGATGGTGGCCGCTGCTGATGCTGTTGTTGCTGCTGCTGGTGGTCTGCGTCAAAGTTGTGGGAGAATCCATTCACCACATAGTTATAATTGTTGCCTCCTTCAACACTGCCCGATGCCCCGGGCTGCTGTTGCTGTTGGTCAGGCCTCTGAGCTGAATTGGGGAACCCTGAGGTTAGAGATGACGATTGAGCACCTTCACTTGGCAGCTTATTTGCCAATGAACTGTTGACAGCGTCTAGCTGTGACCCAGATGCTTGTGGTGCGATTGACACGTGCTCAGGATAATACTGAGATAAGGTTTTCTCTAAGAGATCACCTGGGGTGATTTCAATTGTTGAGGGGGGTGATAAAGCACCGTTCGGAATCGAGACATGTTTATTCCTGGGATGACCGAAAAAATCACCATTAGGAAAATTACAATTCCTCTTGTCTAATTTGAGCTGTGACTGCGAGGTGTTGCTTTCAAACTCGGTTGCTTTAGTCAGCTCGGAGAAGCTATCCACCAGATTAGAGCTCATGTTGTCATTTCTTTTAATCTCAGGTTCTACTTTGAGTTTCTTGGGCTGGTGGGCCAGCAGGGACTGCTCCGCGAGTGCATGCTTTAACTCTCCGTTCATCAGTTCTCCGTTCATGGCGTGGGACGCCTGATCAAACAGGCCCTGGGCCGAGACGGGACTGTCGCAGTTCTCCCTGTGCCTCTTCATGGAGTTAGCCTTGTAATGGTTCCAGCTCGCATCCCCAGTGATCTGCTGAGAATCTCCCTCCGATGACTGGCCGCCATTCTGAAGTTTGCTAGAGACGTTACGAGATGTGCCAAATTGTGCTAATATCAGATTTTCTTCCGCCTCATGTCTGGCTTGTTCTGTTTCCATCTGGCCTGCTCAGAGTCCATCCACAGGGCTGCCCTTTGTCCGTCCTGCGGGGCAAATAGAGGGGGGGTATTCGGTTACATCACTATTCAAGCAGAGTTATGTTTTCAAATACAATAAAATGTCCAATGTAAAACAAACGCAGGATTGTTTTTGTGGGTCGGGACTCAAATTTACTGTGCAGACAAACGTCTAACTTTAGCACTCGTCGTCTTGGATCTGAAAACGGCATAAGAGGGGAGGGGGGGGGTTCAGTAGAGGAATGTGTTTATGCTTGGCGCTGAATTTGTATCAGCTGTCAACACAATCCTGTCATAGAATTAGTTTCACCCTGATCTATGCCGATAGTAAGTAAGAAAGTAAGAAAGTTAGAAGAGAATAAAACAAGAGGGCAAATTCTGTACAGTGGACTTTGAGTAACTAGTTCCGATTTAACATACACAGCTCTACAAAAAGTATCCTTCGGGTACGTTTATTTGCGGTGCCAAATACAATGGCGTTTATCAGGAATGAAACGCAAGTTCTTTTTTCCATTTGAGGACCGTTATCTCAAACTGATGATCTGTGACTTCCTCTCCTGTCCTTCCCACTATCTGCTGTGTTATGAATGTAAGTAGTAAATCTAAACAAATGGGCCAAACGCTTGCTGTCACCTTTACAACTGTTTTGCAGGGTAAATAACTGGAGGGATATTAGGGAAGTGCTTTGACCACGTTGTTTTGAAAATGACGTTTTGGTTGCCAACATGACATTTGTGTTCATTCCCCGAACATAATGAGATTGTTCTCAGAATTATATCAAACGTCATTGCACCCGAAATGGTAAAAGACAATAGCAAACTAGCAAACATAGTAAATGAACCAAACACTGTAGTCAACATGTGAACCAGAGGCTTCTTGCTCACACAGACATGCATCAGACTGATCCTGAATCCTTTTATCTGGATTCTGACCTAAGTTCACTTTCACAAAGAACACCTTTCTTTGCATTTGGTTCATTGGGTATATTATCGGAGGACAGAAGACATTAAAC